>NW_015175079.1:0-13606 GCF_001447785.1 Gekko japonicus | reverse complement strand
ACTAAGCAGACATTGCCAGTGATACTGTGTATAATATGATGTAATACTATGTATAGTGCTCTAAAATGTATGAGATGCGTGTTGCAAGCATGTTACCTGGAAAATAATAAAATATCAATTAAAAAAAACTGACATGAATATGCGAGGCCTGCTTTCCCTCGGACGCTGGGCAGGTAACAACTGTATCAGTTGCCAAGGTCTCCAGTGGCTGGTTTGCTGGGCCTGTGGATTCACTTTGATGCAAGTTGCTTGTGTCTGAACCTATTTGAATCCTTGCTTTTGCTCCCATCACATATCTGCCTAAGATCACTGGTAACTTTTGATCTGAAATAACTGCTACAGCGAAAGATCCCTCTTTTCCTCTCCAGGAGACTCTTGAGCTAAAGGCACACACTGGGAGTTTCCCCAAACCCCTTGTAAGGAGATATATTTGTCAGGAAGCATGTTCTCTTTGTTAACTAAGTCTTTTCTAAAAAGAGTTACTGCAGCCTCAGTGTCTAAAATTGCCATTGCTTCTCTGTCATTTACTTGAATTACTTCTCGCAATTCAGTATCTGGTGTTTAGATTAGGATAGTTTATAGGATAGCGTAGTTGTTTTATATAATATACAATAGTTACGTGTTCTGTTTTAATTTTTGGTTTTTTCTTTTGCTTGAGTAGGTGAAGAACTGTTTCTGCTATGTCTCATTCCTTTAAAGTGGTTTCCTTGAATGCTAGGGGCCTGAACAGCAAAATTAAGCTTCATAAAATATCCTCACTCTGGGCCAAGGAACGCCCTGATGTCTTGTGCTTACAAGAGACCCATTTGAAAAGAAAACTGAAACAGGTACTGAAAACTACCTGGTTTAGCCAACAATTCCACGCAACTGGTACTTCCAAGGCGAGAGGAACGGCAATTCTGCTCTCAAAGAACTTTCCCTTCCAATAAACACGCATACTAAAACGGATTAACAAGGAAGTTATATTTTTATCAAGGTGTAATGTATTCAAAGCTGTCTTAAATGCATGATGTATATGAAACATATCATTGAATTGTAATGTTAAGCTTCATCCTGGGCTAGGATCCAAATCCATCCAATAGTACTGCTAGCCCAGGAAGTAACAAACCAATCACTTCGCAGCAAGCTCCCTGAGCGGGAACGCCCGTGATTGGTCCTTATGTGAACAACCTTATTGGTTGTTATGTGTACATTGGTTGTGGCTATATTAGCCGGGAATGTTTAAAAGCAGGACAGCTGCAATGTAAAGGCTGTTCTGGCTATCAGATGTTAATCCGTGTTGGAGTCGTGTTCGAGTTGAAGAATAAAGTTGCGTTCTTGCTGAATCACTCTCTTGACTGCTTTGTTAAGCGAGCAACTTAACACGAGGGAACCCTGAATGGGGAATTTCAGGGGCTGGCACGGGGGGGGGGGGGGTCTCCGGGAGTCCCCTCACCAGTCTGCCCTCCCATTGTTTCCAATGGGAGTGGGGACTTAGAAAAATCTTCACATGACCAGGTGAGTGTTGGGGTGGCCTTAGGAACCCCGGGTGGCCAGTGAGGTCCCGGCAACTTGGCAGGGGATGTCCAGGGGGTGCCTGCCGAAGCCTGGGCGCCCACCGGGCCTCTCCTGGGGACCCCGGGAGCCCCCAGGGCTCCGTTTCTGTCTCCTTTTCAGGTCTCTCCAACCCGGGACAGGAGATTCTGGGAAGCAAGCCGACTGAACTCCTATCAGATCCCATGCAGCAGCTGGATGGCCCAGAGACCGGACCAGTGGACCATGCTCTCTCAGAGCCCTCTGCCTTCGACAGCCGATGGAAGGCCGAGGAGCACCTCTCGGATGCTTCAATAGCAGCAGCTTGGAGACTCGGAGCTGTAGCAAAGCTCCCTTCTGACTCTCAGGTAAATGTTAGTACTTTGGCGCATTCCAGCTTAAGTCTAGATGTTACTGAGCTCCTGAGCACGGACAAGGTGCAAAGACAGCCGGATGGAGGTCTGGCAAAGTCCCTACAGGTGAGTGCTTTCTTTGTTCCACCTGAGTCTCAAGGGCAAGACCAACAGCAGTCAGGAGGCTCTGGCCCTGACCTCGTCCCGCTCCCTCTGAGCTTGTTTCCTTCTCAAGTCCGGCCGGGCGGCCTCAGAGCCGACCTCGGCTCTACACCCGACTCGCAGGGTGACCTGCATATGGATGGCAAAGTGTCCTCTCCATTCTGTCCTATGGAGACTGCTAAGCTGGACCGGGTCTTCATCTTCGAGGGTCCGGGGGGCATCGATGCAACGACGGAGGACCGGGAGACCACTGGGGGAGTGCTCAGGACCTTGTGGGGGACCTCTGGGAGCAGATTCGGGCTCTGCCCCTTTTCTTTTGGAGCCTCTCCCGGCTGGACCGGGCATCGTAGCGGGGTGGGACCAGCACCCTCTCGGAGAGGGAGCCGAGGACCACCCGGCCCCCCAGTCCCAGCCGATGTCCACGTGAGGACGCCGGAGAGTTTCGGAGGTTTTTTGCCTGCCATTTCGGCCCTGAAGGTCGTAGAGGCGCGAGTGACCCCTCCCCGCGTGCGGGCCGGCAAGCCCGACGCGGCCACGGTGACCTCTACTCTCGAGGAAACCAGCAGCGCCGACGAGCGCCCAGAAACACCTGATCTCCAGGATCCATCTCTTCTGGTTGACCCCGCCGCGTCGGGATGCCTTACTGAGCCGATGGACACCGCGGCGGACCAGCGCGTCTTGAGCGTGAAGCACCTGTGGGAGCAGTGGCGGAACGGCGGCCCCGTCTACCGGCCGCACTATCTACCAGGCCGCGACTACGTGACTTGAGAGGAGGAATGGTCCTCGGGATCCGGCGCGGAGGCCGGGGATGAGGAGGTGCGCCTCTCGGCGGGGGGTTCCCTCGACCCCGGTGGGAGCGTCAAGCTGCCGACGGGACGGGAGACCCCAGCCGGAGGTCCCGCGGGCCCTGAAGGCACGCAATCATCCACGCCGGGCGGGGGTTCAGCTATCCCGTCTCGAAACACGAAGCAGCTCCGGAGAGGAGATCCGCATGCTGCCTGGCGTCACCCCATCTGGAGGCAACCCGAACCGTTGCTCAGCAAGCTGCGACGAGATGTGGGCCATCACCCACCTCCTACTCTTGCCGGAGGAGCGGACGACATGTCTTGCGCTGCCGTGGGGGCCGCGGCCTCTCGACGCCAACGACCTTTTCGCCTTGCACAGCCAATCGTCGATGTAAACAGCGACGTGGAGGCCGACAGCGAGATCGATGCCGCCGGGAGGGGTGTGCGCGCCGCCTCCGGTAGGGGGCGTGCGCGCCAGTGCCGCCCCCTCGACGCACGCCACCGCCGTCACATGTCTTTGCAGGGACCCTTCCTTTGGTCCGCGTGGGCGGCGGACTCGGAGTCCGACGATAGCAGCCGCGGGAACGCGACCGCTCACCGCTCCGCGACCGAGAGAGTGCGGACCGCGAGGATCAGTCCCGCGCCACCACTGTTGGTGACCGCTCCCGGACTCCCAGCCCAACGAAGGAGCCAACCCCACAGGACGTCAGCGCCGATGGCGCCCACCAACCTCGCGACGGACCGGCAGATGAGGCCGGGGTGGTCGGAACAGGAGAAGGACCTGTCGGCCGCGTCCCGGATGATGGCACCACGGAACCGGTGCCGGTCACTGACCCTGATGGCCCAGATGTCATCGTCACGCCGGCTCCTGACGGCAGGGTTGACGTGCAGACCACGCCGGATGACGTCGGCCAGCAGCAAACCCCGGCCGTGGAGCAACCCGCACCCGTGGACGGAGAGACGGACGGAGAGACGGGCGGCGGCTCGGAGGCCGGGAAGGAGTCTGTGAAAGGCAGCGACGTGCAGGGTGGCGACGGCCACGCGTCTTTGACGGGAGCCGGGGCGGCGGACAGGGCGGCGAGGAACCGCCTCCAGGAGGCCAGCAGGGGGGACCTGCTGGTGGCGTCGGCGGAGCGGGTGGCTTCTGGCCCCCGGACGACCGCCCACCAGAGAAGCCTGTGGACGGGGAAGGCGTGCCAGCCGAGGCCGACCACGCAGACGAAGGAGAGGAGCAAGCTGCGGAGGTGGAGGGCGGCGACACTGGTGCCGGCGGCAGCGGAGCGACGGGATCCGGTGTCACGGACGATAGTGCCGATTGGGTCCCTGACAATGAAAACGACCGAACCCTTTTGCAGAGGCAGCGGCGGATCTTGGGCGCGGCCACCACGACGACCACCTCTGGGACTGCCGGTAGTGACGCAGAAATGGTCGCCGCCGCCGCAAGCGGCGTCACGCTCAGTCCCGGCGAGGTCTGCGTTATCCTGGACCCGGAGGACAGCTTCGAGACCGTAATCGCAGGCGGCGCTCCTTGGCATGTTGCCCCTCCTTTGTGGACAGGGATGGAGCCCCGTCGGCGAGCGGATGTGGCACTACCGAGCGAAACGACTGAGCGCCTCTACCGCCACCACTTCTGGCGGGGTCGCCGACACATCTCTCGGACTTAGCCACAATATGGTGGCCGACGATATCGACCACAAACGCGCCGTGGTGGAAGGGCGAGAACAGACGTGGGGCATCACCATGGTCGATCCCGGGTTCTATAAGGTGCAGACTCTGCTCGACATTGCTCGGAACACGTGACACACCATCGTGGGAGCTTGCCCTTTGGATCTGGGCCATCCTCACGGCGCACGTTGATGGGCAGCTGAACGCCTGGGAGAGTTTCCAGTTCAACCAACGGGAAGATATCTGGCAACGCCTCTCGGTTGTCCGCAGGGTGCTCCTGGCGAACTGGCGCGATGAGTGGACAGCGATGGACGCTCGCGTTTCACGCGCTTACCTCCTCGCTGTGGCCGAGCGCATCCTCACGGCGGGCGCGGAATATCGCCGGCAGCTCGGCGTCCTGCCGCCGTGGCTCTCGGTGCGCGGTCTCCTCGCAGACCTAGAACTTACTGACGCGGCTATTTGAAGGCGGCTGGCAGACAAGCGGAATCTACCGTATGATTACTCCGAACAGGTCTATGTGGCGCCTGAAAACTGGGACACGGTGAACCATGGCAAACAGAGCCACTTCACGTGGGCTGAATGGCGCGACGTTCTCTATGAATGCGGCGTCGAACTACAGCAACACCTCGACCGCACCTCCGCGGCGCGTCGATGTGATTGCGGCAGGGCAGAGTGGGACACCGGCGGAGTGGTTCTCGACGAAGCCGGCGCGCCGGGCCACCTGCCCGGTTGTACGCTTGTGAGCACGGCAGATGAACCAATTGTTATTGACGACGACTCACCCCCCGGGCTGGCCGGCAACGCAGTTCAGCCTGAGGAATTTCATATCGACGATAGCACGCCACTCGGGGAACCCATCGCGGAGCCTATGGAGCTGATTGAGTGGTCGACCACGCAATCGACGCCGACTACTTCCGTGGCTGCAGGTCCGACAGACGCGCCCAAACCCGGCGAGCATGCCGGAGGGGAACCACCTCCGTGGCTGCCGGACCAACCGACGGTGCCACCACTGCAGCAACCCCAGACCACTGCGACGGAACGGCCACTGACGTCCACCCCGATCGTAGGTGGGTCGGTGTCACATCCTCTGCCGTCGCTTCTGCCGAGCGTTTCTCTGATCCTGCACGTTGACACAACTGCCGACGCCTGGCGCCGCCTACTCAACTCAGGGCCTGATGGACTGCTTAACCCGATGACCATCGATGCTTGAATGGCGGCGGCCGTGCGCACCGCCTCAGCAACACCATTCGCAAGGGTCGCGCCCGACTTGCAACGAGCGTGGAGCGAACAAGTCCGCCGTGCTGCCAGCATTGAGAACGGGTCTCGGCCGGCAGCAGCGAGAACCCGTGGATCGCCGCAGCGACCGGCTATGCCTCCGGCGGACAGGAGCGCATTTAAAGCCCAGCGGGTGTGGCCGCGGGCGCTGCCACCCCTGCCCGTGACTGATCGACCGGCGTCCACGTGTCGACATCACAACCCGTCGCAAACAATGCTGAGGTCACAGAGTTTCGCAGGACACCCCCGTCATGGGCCGACGTTGCCGGCGGCCGGGGCGGCGAGCAAACCCAGCGTTCGACGGCAGAGGCTGAGCGGGATACCGGCGGGAGTGTTGGACCAACCCCGCCGATTCTCCAGACCAGAGGCCAGCCATCGGATGCAAGAGGCACGTGCCTTCCGCGAACAGGCGCGCGGTGTGCAAGACGACAGCGCCTTCTTCAACGTGTACCTGGTGGCGCTGCAGCAGGAGGACGCAGATGGAAGGACCGGCGAAATCGTGCTTCAGCGGGCGCACGACCTCATGGCGCGCGCCTATGACGTCGACGGCACCGACGACGACGGAGACGGTGCAGGAGTGGTGGCCGACGGTGGGGATGAGGAAGGCAACGCGGACGCCAGCGAGATCGCTATGGCCCTTGACTGCGAACATGCAGTGACGCAACCCAGACACCGGCATATACGCCGTCCGGCGCCGCTGCCACAGCTCAAAGCCTCCTTCGTCGTGCGGCTCCGCTACCGCGGGGCGCGCCCAAACCTGTACCTCAGATGCGACTGGGTCGTCGGCCGGATCCTCATCGGCGACCTCCGCCTCTCGGCGCGCGACGTGAAGGCTGTGAGCCTGCCGCCCGGCATACCCAAGGCGGACGTCATTCTCCGCAGAGAGGAGGCGTACCATTGGTTCTGGGCCGCGGCGAACACGGACGTCACCTGGAACGCAAACTCAGCACTACAGGACTTCCAACTGCGACCGCTCCACCGGGGGGACGTCCGCACCGTGACCATCTACATCCGGTCGGGGGAGGCGAACCTCACCGACCTCGGCTACCGCCTCGCGCAGGACGGAGATCTGCTGTATGGACCCGTGGAGTGTGAAGACAAGTTCGGTATCGGGACCTGCGAGGTGCGCGCCGTGGTGGCGTTCCGCCGCGACCCTGGCGGCCGCATCTAGCACCTCCCGCACTATTTCTTTCTCGGCCCCGACCGCACCACTGTCAGGTACGCCGGACAGCCGCCCGTCTGTTTCCAGTGCGGCAGCTACGGCCACCTCCGGCGCAACTGCCTATCGGCGCTTTGCTCCCGCTGCGGCACCAGAGGCCACGACCCCGCCTGGTTCTTCCGAGCCATGCACTTCCACCTCTGTCACTCCGACGAGCATACCTACGAACATTCCCCGGAGTCAGAACGGAATTGGGACCGTAGCCGAGCCGGCCTGGCCACGGCGGCCGCGGCACATGACCGTGACATCCAAGCCGCCCGCCAGGGCGAGGCACAGCGTCGCAATGAGGCACGATGGGAGGAGCGGCGACAGCGGGAACGTGCGGAGGAGGCCATGCAGCGGGTGAAATTCCACGACTGGAACCGCGCGACAGGGCCGCACACCGACCAGGAGACACGCCGCGCGGACCGTGGCGCGGGAACTTCCGAGGCCGCTGCCGGCAGTGATGGCCGTGCCGAAGAGCGGGAGGTTGCCGACGGGTGGACCCGCGTCATCAGCAGTAGGGGGCACCGTCGCGGCGGGCGGGCGCCCGTTGACGCGAGGGAACGAGCAGCCCCGGGTACCGCGGCAAGGAGAAATTCGGGCAGCCAGTCGCCGGCGCCTCGGATGACACAGTCGCCATCGATAGCGACCTTGACACCGCCTCTGGCGGCGAGGACGCCCAGCCGGGCACGAGCACGGGCCTGAACGGGGCTCATGTGGGGGCAGGCTCCTCCAATGTTGTAAAATACAGCATGGGCTTCTCAGCATCTTTGGAATTCTGATGGGGTGTGTGCAACAAAATTGCTGCCATGGGATGTGAAATCAACCACAGAATGGCAGCTGTGGGTGGTGGAGACAAAGCTTATTTGGCTCTCAGTGCTTTGTTTTGTGTGAGGATGGAGGTGGATGGGGGTGTGTGATATTTCCACTGAATCTGCCTCTCTTGCTTTTGAGTTCCCTTCGTTATACTTCTGTATTAAATGCATTTTTGAAATAAATGTATCAGTCTGACCATTTCAAAGACATATATAACTTGCATATTTTGTTCTTGGTAAATCGGTCAGGTTACTAAACAGTTACAGTTAAGTTAACAAGGTTTTAAGAGTAACATATATGAGGAATATGGATCAATTAGTGTGTGATTATGAGCATTGCGTAGCATGGTATTTAGTACTGGCTTTAGGTATAACGGCGTTTAGTGCTGTTTAGTACTGCCTTGATTCTTTTTCTTGTGTTGAGAACCCCTTAATGCTGCTGCACTGGTTATTTGCTCACCTTAAGCCTTACACAGGGCCAGTTCATGAGCTCTGTGATGCAGGTAGAGCCATTTTCAGTCTGAGTAGGCAGTTTACTCCGTGTGTTGTTGTTTATGGGTGTTTTTTTTTGTTTAGTATTTAGATCTCTGCCAGAGACCCTGAAGAGCAACTACCAGCCTTACTATTTTGACTAACTCTGCAAGATCAATTATTTGCAGCTCAATTTGGCAAGTTGGTTATTGTGCCTGTCAATAGGTGATGCATTTGCTGGCAAGTCTTTCTACAGCATTAAACGGAAAGACACATCTGTTTCTATAAGACTGGGGGGGGGCTATTTCCATTGAGTCTTTTTTCCTTCTGTGCAGAAGATCAAGGGAAGGTCCCAAGAAAAAGAATGGCTCGGTGCCCTTCCAGCCTACGACCCATCCCGAGGGAGGTCAGCAGCGGGGCTAGGAGGATGAACCCCTCTCTGTCATTGGTGTTATGTAATGCCAGGTCCATCAACAACAAGGCGACAGTCTTTCGGGACTTCGTCGTGGAACAACAAGTGGACTTGGCATGCATGACCGAGACCTGGGTGCGGGATGGGGAGACTGTTGCTCTCTCCCAACTTGCCCTACCTGGGTTCTCGGTCCTACACCAATCGTGGACTAAGGGGCGGGGGGGGAGTGGTGATGTTCATTCGGGAGGCTTACTCCTTCAGGGCCCGCCCATCACCGGAGATTGCGGGCATGGAGTGTGCTGGCCTGGTGCTGGGGACTGAAAAGACCTTGGCTATCTGGCTAGTGTACCGACCGCTTAACGCACCAGCCAGTAGCCTGCTGTCCCTGCTGGAGGCCGTATCAGGCTGGGCACTGGAGCACCCCAGGCTTTTGGTCTTGGGTGACTTCAACGTCCATGCCGATGACGCAACCTCCAGCCGGGCTGTGGACCTGGTTTCGTCCATGGCGGCACTGGGGCTCTCCCAATTTGTATCGACCTCTACCCACCAGGCCGGGCACACGCTCAATCTGATCTTCGCTGGGGGGATTAAAGTGGACCGGATTACTGCAAGAGCAGTACCATGGTCGGAACACTACTCCCTGAAGGCCCATCTGAATGTCCCACCCCGACCCTGTTTAGGCGGCGAGCAGATTTTAACTCATCCACGGAGCCAAATGGACCCTGTACGGCTTCAGATGGCTCTGCGGGATCAGATGCCCCCTGGCGGCTCATTGGATGAGCTTGTGGGGGACTGGTATGACTGGCTCTCCACAGCCATCAATGAGATCGCTCCCAGGCGCCCTCTGCACCCTCGCTCTAGGCTGTCCCCCTGGTATACCCAGAGGTTGCGGCTTAGGAAGCAGGAACTAAGACAGCTAGAGAGACAGTGTTGGCATGCCCTCGACGAAGAATCAAGAACATCCTATAGGACGTTTATGAGATCCTATGAGATGGCAGTCAAAGCTGCTAAGAGAGAATTCTATGCAGCCACGATTGCGTCCGCAAGCTCATACCCAGCCCAATTGTTTAGAATGATTCGGTCCTTGACAGTTCTGCCACAAGGCAGACAAAATAGTAGGGAATTGGATATTGGGTGCGAGGCTTTTGCGAGCTAATTCACGGATAAAGTCTTGGCGCTCCACCGCGATCTCCCAGCCACAGTTGAAACAGTGAGCGAACTTGAGGCCCCTTGCACATCCTCGCAGGGTTTAGAATGTTTTGACCCACTCAGTCTGGAGGAAGTTGACAGATTGCTCGCATCTGTGCGTCCAACCACATGCTGCCTGGAGCCGTGCCCTTCCTGGCTCATTAAGGTGGGCCACGAGGGGTTTCGAGGTGCCGTACGGGAGATTATTAACAAGTCCCTCGTGGAGGGATGGTTCCCTGAGGCACTTAAGGAGGCGATGGTCCGCCCTCTCCTGAAAAAAACAACTTTGGACGCGGCTGAATTGGCCAACTATTGACAGGTATCTAATTTTCCCTATTTGGGCAAATTGATTGAGAGGGCGGCGGCGACACAGCTTCAGAGCTTTCTGGATGACGCTTCTGTCCTGGATCCACTCCAGTCCGGCTTTCACTCTGGCCATGGGACGAAGACGGTGCTGGTTGCCCTTACTGATGACCTCCGGAGGCATCTGGGTCAAGGCGGTGTGGCAGCACTGTTGTTGTTAGATATGTCGGCCGCGTTTGATACGGTCGACCACCAGTTGCTGACCCACCACCTCGCCGACGTGGGGATACAGGGGCTCACTCTTCAATGGCTTGCCTCTTTTCTCCAAGGTCGGGGACGGAGGGTGGTGATAGGGGAACAGCAGTCCCGGAGTCACCCACTTGAATGTGGTGTGCCTCAGGGGGCAGTGCTTTCCCCGATGTTGTTTAACATCTACATGCGCCACCTCGCCCAGATTGCCAGGAGGTATGGGCTGGGTTGTCATCAATATGCAGATAACACCCAGCTCTATCTGATGTTGGGCAGCCGGTCGGGCTCCGACTTAGAAGATCTGAACCGGGGATTACAAGCTGTGGCTGGGTGGCTCAGGCTGAGCCGGCTGAAACTAAACCCAGCAAAGACGGAGGTCCTGTGCCTGAGCCGGAATGGTTCGGGGCTGGGGCTCCCTCTCCTGACCTTCGATGGGGCGCCTCTGGTGCCAGTGTCGGAGGTTAGGAATTTGGGAGTGCTCCTGGATCACTCCTTAACTATGGAGGCCCAGGTGGCATCCACTGCCAAATCTGCATTTTACCATCTGAGGCAGATTCGGCAGTTGGCTCTCTTCCTCGACTGCGACGACCTGGCTACAGTGATCCATGTGATGGTCACCTCAAGGTTAGACTACTGTAACGCTCTCTACATGGGGCTGCCTTTGTCGCAGATCCGGAAGCTGCAGCTAGTGCAGAATGTGGTGGCCAGGCTGTTGATGGGTCTCCCCAAGCGGGAGCACATCCGGCCTTGGTTGAAGGCGCTGCACTGGCTGCCAATAGCATACCGAATCTGCTTCACAGTGCTGGTACTCACCTTTAAAGCCCTACATGGCCAGGGTCCGACTTACCTGAGGGACCGCCTTTCCCCACATATACCCCCAAGGGCACTTCGGTCAGGCACCCAACACCGTGTGGTGATACCAGGACCCCGGGAGGTAAAGCTTGCTGCGACCAGGGCCAGATCCTTTTCAGTGGCAGCCCCTACCTGGTGGAACGAGCTCCCAGAGGAGATCAGGGCCCTGCGGGACCTTATGCAGTTCCGCAGGGCCTGCAAGACGGAGCTCTTCCGCCAGGCTTTCACATAGGGGCCGCCGCTGCCACCACCACCAATGGTGGCAATACCATTGGGATTAGGAATTGCCCTTGGTTGTTCCGCCATAAATTGCATGGCACTGACAATGTGGGGTTGGCTTGATCTATCTACTGGACAGTGTCACCCCAGGGGGAGAATTTGAGGATGCCATCAAAACCACTCAAGACCATCTTGTTTACAGAAAGCACTTTATTATTGTGTCATTATTATTCATTATTTTATTGTCTTATCTGGTTTTATGTATGGGCTCATGCCCCTTGTAAGCTGCCCTGAGTCCGCTAGCGGGGAGGGCAAGGTAAAAATGCCTAAATAAATAAATAAAATATTGATTCGGTGAAACATTTTTTGAAAAATGTATACCCTGGCTTGCATGTTGGGTTTTCATTTGCCAACAGTCTAACAACGTCTATAATTTATTGTCAGGAAATGGACAGGTTCATAATTAAAGGTGGACAAAAGCAATCTGGACCCCAGCAGCCATCTTTTGGACTCCAGCTGCCTTCTGGACTCCAGCCATTCATGCAGAGAAGGGAACCAACCTTCCCTCCAGATCTAGGTGCAGAAAATCCCTCACAGCCTAGGCTACCAAACTACCCTAAAACAAAAACTGGAAACAGAGAGCGGTATTTTAGTAGCAGGTGGTATGATAGCCGTCCTTGGCTCGAATACTTTGCTCTCAGCTGACAAAGCTTTCTGTTTTCCATGCAGAAAGTTTACCAAGGAAGGTGAAGCGGACGCTACATTTGTAGTTTCTGGTTTCTGTAACTGGAAGACTGCTTTAGAGTCCAAGAAGGGATTCAGTAGACATTGTACATCTAAAACCCACATGCTGGCAATGTCACAATGGGAAGAACGAAAGGCTCGGTCAGAAAGAGAAAAAGAAATTCATACTATGTTGGGGCCAGAACAGATCAAAAGGAATCGGTATTACAAAAAGAGCATAGCAGAAACCATTCAGTTCCTTGCTGTCAATGAACTGTCTTTCCGTGGTAGTGAGGGCCATTGCTCAATTAGTGAGAAAGTTGAGCAGGAGAAAACCAGCCCTGATGGACTGTTCATGGCCCTCTTTCAATGTCAGAATGCTTTTGATTCTTTGAAAAAGGGCTTGCTACAATCACTTGTTATGCTGGCTCCTGACCCTGACCAGCCCTATACTGTGCAAACCGATGCTAGCCAGTTTGGGGTGGGTGCAGTTCTTTGCCAACTAGGCCCAGATGGAGAACTACATCCTGTTGTGTTTCTGAGTAAAAAGTTTTTGCCCAGGGAAAGGAATTTGTCCACCATAGAGAAAGAATGCTTTGCTATTGTGTGGGCTCTGAACAAGTTTAGGCCATATTTGTGGGGAGTAAGATTCACCCTGCAAACTGACCATTCACCTTTGTGTTGGCTTGACAGAATAAAGAATTCCAACCAGAAACTACTTCGGTGGAGTCTTGCCCTGCAAGATTTTGATTTCTCTGTTTCTCATATCCAGGGTTCGAAGAATCTGATAGCTGATCGTTTATCAAGGATTTATTCTGACTCTGATGATGTGGATGTTACCATCTGAAGTGTTCTAACCTGTTTTGCCTTCTGTAACCTGCAATGTACTCAGGTTGACTGTATATAACTTTTGCTTTCTGTAATGCTGTAACTTTGCAATTGAGTGCCTGAAGGTTGTAATTTACAACTTCATGAAATGCTTTTTATGTAATCATTACTGCTTTGCTTTGCTTAGACACCCTTTAGTTTTGTAACTTTTAACTGCTGCTATATTCTATGTACTACCTCTTGTCTTGTGGTACCCATTTGGACCCTCTTGTGTTTTATGTATTTTAAGATTTTATGTGCCTTAGACGCTTTGGGTATGTGTAGCTTTGCTATTTTGCTTCTAGCTAGTTAGAGCTGAAATTTGAGGTAAACCCCGAAATTTTATCTTTAAGGGGGAAGGTGTCATGCAAAATAGCCTCCATTTTAGTTGCTTGCAGCTTGCTTGACCAAACTTTAGTCAAAGAGGATTCTGGGTCTGTGCTAGGCCTGGAATGTGCTATCAAAGTATGTTGGTATAAATCTGGAAGCCTCTAAGTCTCTTTGCGCCTGCAAGTTTCCTTTACAACCGGGATGACACTGATAAGGGGAGAGTT
>NW_015175078.1:0-17320 GCF_001447785.1 Gekko japonicus | reverse complement strand
GGTTTAGAAAAGTTTTCCTGTTTAAGAGTCGTTTCCTTTTGGTTGGATTCCTTTTGGTTGTTTAAGAGTAGATTCCTTTTGGTTGTTGGGTGGGAGCTGGTGGGATGTGGGTTGCTGTTCAATAGTGTGCCTTGTTGTAAGTTCTGGTTTGTGCTAGTTGTTGCACTGTTGTTGTGAAGGTTGGGTTTTTTGAAAGTTTTCCTGCATTTTTAGTAGACTGTTCCTTCTGGTTGCTGGGGGGGCTGGGGTATGTGGGTTGTTGTTGTTTTTGATTGGATCAGCTAAGGTTTCTTTAGTGGTCTGTGTTAGTTCAGCAGTTGTGTGTGTCATTGGTTTTTGTTTGTTTGTTTTAGGTTCTGCTGTCCTTGCAGAAAGGCCCCCTCAGTTTGTAAAACAGAGATTCTTGGGTTTGAAGTTGGTCCTGTTGGGTTTCGGTGTGGCACTTGCACTGCCACAGTGGCACTTGTTCTGCTGGGCACATAGCAGTGTTAGGCTCCTTGAAAACAAGCCACCTCCCAACAGTTCACTTTCCATGAGATTCTCTGGGAGAGTCTGGCTGCTGGATGCCTGCTGTTTGCTGGAAACAAATTTAGAGTCCAGTGGCACCTTTAAGACCAACAAAGGTTTATTCAAGGTATGAACTTTTGTGTACATGCACACTTTTCAAATACACTGGAATGGAAGGTAGAGTTCAAATGTATAGACAGAGGCTGAACAGCAAATTAACATGTAACATGATGAAGACGTTTTAAGATGTTTGCTGGTTTAGGGTTTTTTATCACCATAGAAAACCATAGGAACCAATAGGGAACAGGGGCAACGTCTTTGGGTGTCCATAGAATCAGACCCACTGGTCCAATGTCTTTGGAACTTGGGGGTTCTTGTGGGGATAGGCTCCAGCAGCCACACTGTGAATTTGGTGCCTCTCCCTCAAACCCCCTCCCCCCAGCCCACAGAAAACACCTTTGGAAATTTGACATTTCCCCCCACCATAGGAACCAATGAAAAATGGGGGCAACTTCTTTGGGTGCCCATAGAATTGGACCCACTGGTCCAATCTTTTTGGTACTTGGGGGAGTTCTTTGGGGGAGAAGTTCCAGCAGCTCCACTGCAAATTTGGTGCCTCTCCCTCAAACCTCCTCTCCTTCCCAGCCCCCAGATTGTACCCTATGAGATTTGGCCATTGACTTTAATGGTCTGTATAAATGGTACTGATAATTTATGCCAATAAAAGCTGACTTGACTTCACTTTAATGGTCCATAGAGTATAACGGAGCAGTATATCTGAGATTCCCGAATATCTCCGAAACCAGCCAGCATTGCAGAACTGAATACGTTAGCCTCAAATAGCCCTGAATCCAAATTTAGTCAATTTTCCCCCCATGTACACCCCTAATAATGATACTGGAGAAAAGCTGATTTTGTAAATGATACCATCAGGCAGGGCATAAATGTCTGCATGTGTTAAAAGGGTGCAAATACTTTTACCCCCTTCCAAACATTCCCAGATAATTAGCAGTTAGGCGAGAGTATACTTCACAGGGAGCAAAGTTGTTCATGAGATGTTCCCTGCCCCCATTCAGTGCTGTCTTTCCACATATTCCCACCTTCACTTGTGGAAAACCTGTGTTTTGCCTAGATGTATGTTCTTGGTCTTCCATCCACCATTAATGGTGCCAAGCATAGCTGTACACTCTTCAGACCAAGCAAATGGGGGTTGGGGTGGGGTGGTATAATTTCTCTCTGATTGTTCATGATAGGGGCTGAGTTGATCTCAGCAGCAGGAGAGGCCTCTTTGGTCCATGAGAGTTCAGGGAATGAGCTGCAGTGCGTGGAGGATGCCACCAAGATTCACAGATTATAATTATAGCAATATTTGAGTTGCCCATAAAAACACTCAGTCTACAGAGTGTTTGGCATAGTAATTCATATAGCCCTTCCCCAGAAGGCAATGGGCAGTGGCAAAATATGCTCAAGAAATTACATATTAGAAAACAAGCCATCATTAAATGACATAACGAAGAGAAAAACTATTTGGCTCAAGCGTGGATGCAGCCTTGTTCCCAAAAAGTCTTTAATGATGCCTCACATGGAAGTTCAAGAGCAGCAGACCTTGTGAGACCTAATAAGCAGACTTTTGTTGCTTAGCTTGAAGAAAAGATTTCTAGAAGATTCTTAAAAGGGTATTGTAAAGGGAGCCCAATATTCAACTGCAGGTATTAGGCCTCTGTGAAAAGCTATTTAGGCAGGAAAGGAGAATCAGGGATTATCTGGTGGGATTGACTCCTCTCACGGGGCTGGTTCAGGTTATCCTGTCATCCCAACAAGAGCCAGGAACAGCGTGAGCCGAGCAGTGCTATGAGGGCACAATGGATGTCTGCCTACCTGGCAACATGAGCCCATCACCTCCCGTGCCAGCCCAGGCAAGCCAGGCCCCTGTGGTGCATCAGCTGCTTGGGTGGCTAGGGCAGAGAACTGGCCCTCATCTCAGGCCGAAACATTGTTCTTATAAGCCATAGGAGATGCAGAGCAGAAAACAAGGGGTGAGCGAGGTGTTTGTGTTCCTGGGGTGATTATTTACTCATTTATTTATTTATAATTTCAATTTATGAATTGCTCTATCACTGAATACTCAGGGCTCTGAGCAATGAACAACAGCGATAAAATACAGTGAAATAAAACAGTTCCCAACAGTATGCTGATAATGCTCAACTCTGCCTTTCTGTCTAATTCTAGGGAAGCAATGGCCCCCCTCATCAAATGATTAGAAACCTTGAGAAGCTACATTTATTTATTTACATTCGTTATTTATAGTCAGCCCTTCTCACTGTGATTGGCCAGATTAAGGTAGTGAACTATATTCCAGGCTACACTGAGATGGAAAAGACGATTTTTGTAGCTCTTCAGTAGTAATATTGTACCCAGTATAACCCCAAAGCACTTAACTGAGTCAGCAAGGGTCAGCTGAGTCAGCAAGGATAAGGTGAAGACCACTAAAAGTGGGGAGCACAATATCTTTCAAGGTCTCCACCTTCCCAACCAGCATTACTTTTGTCTTTCCAGGGTTTAGTTTAATTTGTTAACTCTTAGCCAATTAACGACAGCAGTCAGGCAGCAAGTCAGGACCTCTACTTCATCACCAGGAGATGTGGATGAGGATATACAGTGTTCCATGTTGTTAACATGATGAAAACCAACCCCAAAATTATTTGACTTAAGGGCTTTACCCAGACATGGAAAGACATGGGGGATAGGATTGTGCCCTGTGTATCTCCACAGGATAGGTCCCATATAGATGCTAAAGGGTCTCGAATAGTAGCCCTTTGAGTCTGATTCATGAGGAATGATTCAAACCAGTTCTACATACATTCCCTGATACCTCCTTCTGTGTCCTAGCACCTCACAGTCCACTGTATCAAAGACTGAAGATAAATCGGATAGGAGTAACAAGAGACATGGCCTTTGTCTACACTCAGACAGAGTTTATCAACTAAAGCTAGCAGGGCTATCTCTGTCCCATGGCCTTGCCTGAAGCCAAATTGAAAAGAGTCCAGAGGAGATGAGTTATCCAAGCAGACCTGGAGTTGGTCTGCTACTGCTCTCTCAATCGCTTTGCCAAGAAAGGGCAGATCAGAGACTGGAAGATAACTGACCACTAAATTTTTCTGTAGGGAAGCTTTTGTCATTTTTTTAGCAGTGCACACATAACTGTCTCTTTGATGGCCAAAGGAAGGGGCCATAATTTAGTGATTGATTTATAATCGATATTAAGGACTTGTTGATGTGGTCCTTACATGATTGTAGTAACCAGACCACAAGTAGTTCAAGACACAAGCAGCGGCCTTCACAGATCCCAGAATCTTGTCATCATGAAAACTGGGTCAAAATAAACAGACCAGGAGGTGTATTAGGCATTTCTTCTGGTGGCCCTATGTTGCAAAAGACATCCAGATTAGAACATATTAATATTTGCTGTGAGTAGATAGTGGTGAGACCATGCTTCAGGTCAAATTACCACAGAAACCAAGCCTTCCCTGAAAGGCTGAGTGAAAAAGACTAAGTTCAAGGTATGACCTCATTCATGTATTGGGCCCACTATGATTGAGAGAGGCCCAAGGAAGCTGAGTTATAAAATCCTGGGCTGGTCTTGGTAAAAATGTGGTATGAAAGAGATGGATGCTTTTCAAATGACTCTCCTTGGGGTGGAACACTACAGTGGCCAGTGTTAGACTTCCCACAGGCTCCAGAAACAGTTAATTTCATTAGAGAAGAAAACCCATAGAGAAGAAAACCCTACACATTTCCAGGTAAGAGTCAGTTCTATAGAACTAACAGTGTAGACTGATTGTTTCTGTGTCTATCTCTCTCTCAGGCCATAGGGAGATCAGGTCTCCTACTTCAGCCTCCCTCTTCACTACCCACTGCCATGTAGCAGGGCAGCAGGGAGGAAAATAGCTGGAAAAGTGGCACCATGCCAACTGCATACTGTCACTTCCAGTGAATACCTGAAAGTGACAACATGGCATTGACATGGCACTCTAGGATTCAGACAAAGCTCTTATTGTTTTGATATTCCAGTTCCCGGTCCCCTCCCTGTCCCACTTGTTGCCGATAGTTAGCACCCTATTGGGCAACTCCTCATAGCACTCTATATCCTGCAGTAAATGTGACTCTAAAGAATTGTTGTCTTTCCTGGTACATTGCCTAAACAGTAAATACAATTAAGCGATTTTGGCTAAAACAAAATTATTCTGAGTTATTCCTATCTAATTTTACTGTGTTCACACAACCTGTTTCAGTATTAATAGCCGTATGTTCTAGATACAGTGAACGTGTAGAAGAGTTACGAGAATCATGATGAAAGGCTCCATCCACAAGCTTCCACACATTTGATTTTATCTTGTACATAAAGCATATGCATGTACAAATTATATTTGAATAGCGTCACATATGTGGCCAAGAATATAAGGGAACAGTTGCTGGTCTTGACCAAAAAGATCATGGAGGACATTTCTGCATACCAGAAAGAGAACTGGCTTGGTCCTGTCACTCCACCATGATCTCCCTGCCACAATTGAGACAGTGAATTCTATGTTTTCCCCTCAAATGGCTGTGGCCCCGCTCCCAGCGTGCCCGGCGTCATGACGTCACTTGCCTGTGACGTGCACGCGGGGGTGGGTTTTCCCCCCGGGGCCCGATTCCACGGGGGCGGAAATCGGGCCTCCAAAGCGGGGGGGAAATCCGCCCCCCGGGGGAGATTGGCAGCCCTACCTGCTTTGGGTGCCTCTGCCTTTTGAAATTAGGTGGGAGGATACATGAGAGAGGGCCTTCTTATTGGGATATTTGGTTAAGAAAGCAGAGTTTTGCCCAGTCACAGAAGCATGATACTGAGTTCAGTATCTCCCAAAAAGTGTATTGCAAAAAAGTTGAACTTACATTTGTTCAAGTAGATCCAGTTCATATTCAGGATGCAGCCAAAGGAAGAGAAAGAATCCTACTCTAAAGAGTACTTTCCCTTTCACAAATGGCCAGCTTGTCCGGCATCATGTGTGTGGGAGTATGAGAGCATTGTATCTACAAGAGAGACCTGCAGAGACATATGTCTCCATGGAAGGCCATGTGAAGAGAGCAGAGTGAAAGAGGGAGGAGGGGTCAGAGGGCAGATCCCAGCTTAAAACAAAGAAAGGCATCCCATTCTCTAAACGAAGAAGTCTTCCTAGCCTGGTCTTGTTTGGTTTTAATGGTTTCTAAGTTTTTGTACATAAATAAATAATAATCTCATTATGATATAACAATGTGTCTATCAGATCTAGGCAGAGGTCATTTCGGGGGGGAACGCGGGGGAACGCAGTTCCCCCGGGTTAAGTGCAGGGGGCGGGGCACATGACGAAGCAACTACAAATCTGCATTATTATAGACCTATATGTTGGTACACACCCTGAGCCTTCATTGTGGGAAGGGCAGGATATGTCTTAAAAAATAAATTAAATAAATAAATAAAACTCACAATTTTTAAAGAGGATCTTTAAAGGGACAGAATGGTGCTGTTGTTTTACCAGGGATGGGTAGCAGAAAACAGAGGTAATCCTTGGCATCCGGGGGGAAAGGAAAAGCATGGAAGCTGGAGGCTAGATCTGCAAGGCCACAAGCCTGTCTTCCGGTCAGGTTGCCAATATATATGGTAGAAAATGTGCTGTCCCTTCAATGTCCCTTCATTTTAGATCCCTTCCAGTCCGGTTTTCCCCCAGGCTACGGGATGGAGACGGCAGTGGTTGCCCTCACAGATGACCTCTGGAGGCATCTGGAGGCATCTGGATTGTGGCAGATTGGCAATGCTGTTGCTGTTAGACCCGTTGGCAGTGTTCGACACGGTCGACCATCAGCTACTGATCCACCACCTCGCCAACACTGGGGTCCAGGGGCTTGCCTTGCAATGGTTTGCCTCCTTCCTCCAAGGTCGGGGACAAAGGGTGGCACTGGGGGAATAGTGAAGGCACCCACTGGGTTGTGGAGTGCCCCAAGGGGCAATGCTGTCCCCAATACTCTTCAACATTTATATGTGCCCCCTTGCCCAGATTGCCCGGAGGCATGGGCTGGGATGTCAACAGTACGCTGATGACACCCAGCTCTATCTGTTGTCGGGTGGCCAGTCTGACTCCAACCCAGAAGATCTGGAACGGGTGTTACAAGCCATGGCTAAATGGCTTAGACTGAGCTGGTTGAAACTGACTCCGATGAAGACGGAGGTCCTGTGCTTGAGTTGGAGCGGTCCAGAGCTAGGGATCCCACTCCCAACCTTCGATGGGGCTCTGTTGTTGCCAGCACTGGAGGTTAGGAGCTTGGGAGTGCTCGTGGATGCCTCCTTAACAATGGAGGCCTGCCCAGGTAGCAGCCACTGCCAAGTCGGCCTTTTACCATCTTCGGCTGATTAGGCAGTTGGTTCCCTTCCTCGAATGCAATGACCTGGTAACAGTGATCCACGAGATGGTCAGCTTGAGACTGGACTATCGTAATGCCCTCTACATGGGGCTGCCCTTGGCGTGAATCCGGAAATTACAGCTAGTGCAAAATGCTGCAACCAGGCTCTTGATGGGTCTCCCCATGCAGGAGAATGTCCAACCTGTGCTAAAAGCACTGCGCTGGCTGCCGATAGCATACTGAATTCGCTTCAAGGAGCTGGTTCTTACATTTAAAGCCCTATATGGTCCAGAACCTGCATAACTGAGGGACCACCTTTCCCCACATGTCCCCCAGAGGGCACTACATTCAGGGTCCCAGAATCGTCTGGGCCTCCCTGGCCCCAAAGATGCCAGGCTGGCCTTAACCAGGGCCAGGGCCTTCTCAGTGGCAGCCCTGTACTGGTGGAATGAGCTCCTGGAAGACATCAGGGCCCCGAGGGACCTTTTACAATTTCACAAGGCCCGCAAGATGGAGCTCTTCCACCAGGCTTTTAGTTAGGAGCCGCATATAACAACTGTACTGTGCTTAGCCCCCGCCCCCACTCACTATCAGCAGCCTGTGCTCACCAGCAGAATTGGTTGAAATAAACTGAATTACAACACTGACTATTCCCTTCTAATTAATCCAAGATGTCCTGCAGTGACTGCTATTACAATCTATTACTACCATTAAGTTTGCTCTAGCACCTTAGCACTTTACGAGTGTTTATAATTAATACGATTAACTGATGTTTTATATTTATGCTGCTTTTAGGTGTTTTAAACTTTTATGTAAGCCGCCCTGAGCCTGCCTCGGTGGGGAGGACGGGATATAAGTCGACAAACAAACAAACAAACAAACAAATAAATAAAACATGCCAAATTGCAAATCTACAGATGCAGAATAAGACAGAACCAGAGAGCAGTAAGAAACAAAGGAGTAGAAGCAGTTTGACCCATATCAAGAGATAACATGTACTGGGGTCAAAGTGCGAGACATGTCTAAGACTGGCAAGAATGTACAAACTTCACAGAAGTGAAGATACAGTTCAAAGATGGGTGTATTGGGGTGAGGACCAACAGATATTCGAGAGCCAGTTTGGTGTAATGGTTAGGAGCAGCAGACTCTAATCTGGAGAACCAGGTTTGATTCCCTACTCTTCCACACACAACTGCTAGGTGACTTTGGGTCAAAGTTCTCTCAGAGCTGTTCTCTCACGAGCAGTTGTCTCAGAGTTCTCTCAGCCCCACCTACCTCACAGGGTGTCTGTTATGGGGAGAGAAAGGGAAGGAGATTGTAAGCCGCTATGAGACTCCAAGTGAAGGGCTGGGTATAAATCCAGTTTCCTCCTCTTCTATATGTATGAGAAAATTGTAATTACTGTTTTTAAATATACTTTGTTGTAATAAAAAGTAATAAGAACTAACAGGTTTCGTATATTTTAGGAAGATATTCAAGTACAGATAAATTTGAATGATGTTTGAAGTTGTAATTAGCTAGCCAAGACTCTTAATAAAGGTCACAGCTAACTATTTTTAGGAAATGCTTTTAAAAACCTATAAATACGGGAGTCTGAATTAAGAGCTTCTTTTTAGAAGGGGCTCCTTGCCTGTGACATGCTTGACTCTGGATTTGCTCTCCTTCAATTATCAATGTAGTAGTAACGGATTATATAATTTTTCAGATCAGTTAGTCAATGTTAGATCCGCATACAGTTATGTTGCATTAAAAAGAGAAAATGGAACCAAAGATTCCCTCATAGTATTATTTGTGTACTACACTCATACTGAACCAAAAACATTGTTAAGGTGTACTTCTTGCCAAGAATTAAATTATCTAATATGGAAAGCTAATTAGAATACTGGGGTTTCTAAGTACATATCTGTATCTGAATCAGGCCTGGCCAGAGTCATACAGAACGATAGGCTGTCTGCATGAAAATGTATGGCACAGATTGTTGCATTATTTTCTACTTTTGTAATTCCAATTTGTTGGAATGTTTGACATGTATCTGATACTTTTTAGTAAAGTTTCTAATCTTTTGCTTATTTGATTTCTCCTGCTATTTGATTGTGGTGTTTTATACTGTGTAATTTGCCTTGAGCCTCAGTGAGAAAAGTGGGCTATAAATAAAGTAATTAAAAATAACCAGAGGGCTTGTGTGCATATACAATTTACATGAGGATAGCCTCTCTGCAGAGGAACCAATCAATGCATGGAGATTGGGGTAAGGCCAGTGGATACAAACCAGCTCATCACTTCAAACCTTGATTGTGCACAAAGTATAGTTGCCTGCTAAAAGGTATTGGCTCACTAATGTTATGCAAAAACAAAATCCTGAGCTAAGGAACCACAAGGAAATTAAGTTCCTCACTAATTTATGAGGCAATGACTCTCCATCAAAGTTCTAGCATTTGAAATATAGTACTTAATTTAAAAAACAGGCACTAAAGCAATGGGAACAACAACAAAAGATAAATCAAAGTGTTCCAGAGCAACTATAAATCACAATTGTTTACCCTCAGTATTTATTTACTTACTTACTAAGTAGTATTTATAGACAGCTACACAACAGAGCTTTCATAGCAGCTTATAACAGTACAATCCTAAGCAGAATTGTGCCCTTCTAAGCTCACTGACTTCAATGACTTACAAGGGTGGGTAACTTGCTTGGGACTGCAATGTAAAACCATTAAAATTTCATAAAGCTAACCAGGTATATTGCAGCAGCACAGACAATTATTAACGGTCAGGGACCTACGTGCCTTCGCGATCGCCTCTCCTGGTATACCCCCAGAAGAGTGTTGAGCTCTGCAGATCAAAATCTGTTGGTGGTCCCCAGCCCGAGAGACATCTGGCTGTCCTCGACCAGGGCCAGGGACTTTTCTGCCCTGGCTCCAACCTGGGGGAACTCTCTGCCAAATAACATCCATGCCCTGTGGGACTTGTAACAGTTCCACAAGGCCTGTAAGTCATAGATGTTCCGCCAGGCGTTTGGTTGAGGACAGCAGCAGTTCCGTCCTGGCACTCCTCCCCTCCTGTGAGATAGCGGCATTACTGGCTTCTCTTGTGCCATCTCCAGCTACATTTCTCTGTTACTGGTTTTTAACCTGTTTATAATTGATGTTTTATGACTATGTTGTACACTGCCCTGAGCCTGGCTTGCCGGGGGAGGGTGGTTGAGAAATCCAATTAAATAAATGAATAAACTGTACACACCCAACAGAACAAAACTAGCAACAAAAAGTGTACCAGTTACCCAACTTACCCTCATTCTGCAAGTACAAACTTGCTAGAAGAATTCTTGACCTGTCTCTGAAAGGAGCAAAGTAAGGAGCACAATATGTCCCACAACATTTGGCAACTACTGATTAGGCCTTACTCCACTGTTATCCTCCCTTACTGATTCTCTATTGCTAGTCTGTATCTTGTCAGGACAATAAAGTTGCTTGTTGGTTAAATGCATTGTTTTCCTCTCCTCCCTTAAGGTTCTGGGAATTGCTGTGTCAAACACAGGAGCTGTCTATACAATGTACAGAAATTATTCCAATTTAGCACCAGATCTTATGTGTGGATTGTACACATTGTCGAGAACCTAAGCCTGGGTTCCTCTGAGCCACTACCTCTTGGGCAAGCGAGCAGTGATTAGTTTTGCAGGTCCCTGAGGCTAAGTGCATACAAGAAACTAGACCTTTGAAAAAATGTGCATACAGGTTTACTGAATGATCTTTAAAAGGAGTATCACTATGCAAAACAGTCTCTAGAATTCACTAGCAAAAAATAACAAAGGCTAACTGTTCTATCTAACACTTTAGTACCTAGCATTAGATGGCACACTATTCAGAATATCAGAGTTCAGGCTAGAGGCTTAAGCGTCTTCTATGTAGCAGTCCATTGCAATGAAGCTTATAGTCAGAGCCACTGTCCCATGGAATCATAAAGTTAGTATGGCTTCCTTCTTATCTAAGGCTTAATTATCGTCTCTTGCTCCCTGGCATCAGGTGATCCTTTGAATCCAATCAGGGTGCTCATTCACTGAAACCCTCTAGATGATAACATCATTCCTGGCTCCCAACTCCCCCCTAGTTACTGAACTGAGTGCAGGTTTCCACACTTAGTCAACTGCTGCATTCTTGAATACAGCCTTGAAAGAGATAAGGATGGTCCCTATGAGGAGGCCTGATTATGAACACCTGCAAGCCGGAGCAGACCTACAGTTATTCATGTTAACCCTTGGGTGAAATTAGGGTGCTTTGCCTCATACGTGGGTATGGGACACTCTGACATGTTTGGCTCCATACAGGGACTGATTTGGGTAACAGCAAGTATAGGCTAACCTTGCTTCCCTTCAAAATGGAAGCTGGAACAGTGATTCAGGTTAGATCCTGTGAATCATCTGCAGAAAGCACTGACAGCCAAGGGTCTTTCCTGCTTTCTCCTCTCCTCAGCAACCATTTCCAGATCTGGGAATTTTTGCTTTTTATGTGGGTGGAGCTCTGCCAGCAGAAGAGAAAGAAGGGAGTGATTTCGCCCCCTCCCTCTTGCAGCCTCCTGACCTGGGGACTGCCAATCCAGACAGCCTATCCAGACAGCTAAACCCATAGCCTATCTCCAACTTTCTCATAAATCGATATTCCTGAAATCAGCAAGTTAAGACCAAATACTTAGCAGTCAAGAAATGTGATGAACCAGACAAAGTGAAGAAACAAAAGATGATGGACGAAAAGACAATGCAAGGCTAGGTCGTTTTCCTCAAAAGTGTACCCAATAATATTCTAAACAAAAATAAAAACTCTATCTAGAAGCAAGGAATTGATACATGATGACAGACGGTAAGGCCTGAGTGGTTACCAGTTCCACCAAGATGAAATTAAGCAGTTCTAAATGCAGAAAACACAGGTCAATATAACAAACACAATGCCTTACTGGGGCAAAATACTCTTATCCAACCTATCTATTCAGAACAGAGACAACCTCCACTGAGTGTGATGCAAAAGAAAAGTACAGTTGAGTGTCATCCACATAAGCAATGATTTCCAGTTCCAAAACCCAGGATGACGTCTACCAGTGGATTAATATAAGTTTCTTTTTTAGATTTGTCACATACATATCCTCTCCATTCTCCAAGAAACAGAGTGGCAGACACAGACAACAACATTGTGACATGTTGGATTAAGAGGCAATGACTTGCCCAAAGCCAGATTCATGGCAGAGAAGAAACTACAAGTTGGATTTCCCATATAAAAAACCAACACTCTACTTAAGACACCACACTGTCTCTGAAATAAACCAGCGGTGGTTGTAGAGGGATGTCAACTGGTAACACAAAACAGAACACTCCCTCCCTTTATTTTCTGAGGGCCTTATCATTCATCCACCTGGGTATGGTGTGGTTATGTAAAATGTCTTGTGTGTGGTAACTAGAATCTACCTTTAAATGGTGTGCTGATTACCTCTGTTCCAATCCATTATTATTGTGTAGTTCCATTATGACTTGGATTTTATTCCAGTTATCTTCTGGGAAAAAAGGAAAATTTGGGGAAGTTGACAATGAATTTCACACAAGAAAAAAGTATTCATTTGAGATTTGGAAGGTTGCTTCCCCAAAAGAAAAAAAGATACTTATGCTTTTCCCACAGAAGTGCCACAGAACAACTTTTTGGCCCATACAGGGACAGTGTAGAACAGCCCCTCCTTTTATTGGTTTATGCATGTACATTCCAGAAACCCAACTCCAGAGAAATCTTGGGTTTTGAAATTATGGAGAAATGTGGTGGCAATGGGTTACATAAGCTCCTTAATGTCTAGCCATGAGTTGGATGCCACCATGGCTTTCAAAAGGGTCTCCCATAGTCACCACTTGCTCACTCATAACGTAAGTATATCTATATATCTAATTCCCAAGGCGCCCCCTGTGTGCTGATATCTAAATCCGCACATCGGGGGCACCTGGGTGGCAGGGAGAGTTTCCTGAGCACGTGGGGCAAAGCCCAGGTGTGAAGAAAAATCTGAAAACTGTAAAAAAATATAGGGAGGATAATTAAATCCCCGAAAAAGTAAAAGAGCACCCCCCGCGCATGAGCAGGGAATGCTCTTAGAACATCTTTGCCGCCACCACCACCAGAGAGGGGGAGGGGGAGAAGGCTTGGCTGGCCAGTGGCTGTAAGCCACTCAGCCCTTGCCACTGCCCGGGGGGGGAGGGAAAAGGTTTGGCAGGCCGACAAGGGCTTGCTGCCACCGGGGAGGGAGGGAGGGAGAAAGTTTGGCAGGCCGACGAGGCCTCGCCACTGCGGACCGCCAGGGGGAAGGGAGGGAGAAAGTTCGGCAGGCCAGCAAGGCCTCACTGCCACTAGGGAAGGGGGGAAGCTTGGAGGGGCACGGACCTTGCCATGGGTCCCGGGGATGGGGGGGACAGGAGAGAAGGCTCATCTGTGGCTGCTTCCTTTTCCTGTGGAGCTTTTCCTCCCGCCCCGCGAGTATCGCAGGTCCCCCTTCTTGTTCTAATATAATTTGATGGGTTTCAGCCAGTGTTAAAGAGTATTAATCCCCGTAGATTCCAAAGCGAATAATATTCCCAGTGGGGGGGGGGAATGGAATATAGAAGACTTAAGTTTGACTAGACCTTGCCTAATATTATTTTGTTTCTTTTTTAAAAAAAATATTTATTCCAATATATTAAAACCTAGCATACAAGAAAAGAGAAAAGAAGAAAAAGAAAAAAACAACAACTTGAAGTTACAAAATATTACAAGATAATTACATTATGACTGATACCTTCAGTCACATTACAACTGAGTGACAGTATCCTTGATGTTATACAATACAAAGTCTATGAAGTCACAGTACCTATTTAAAAGCAGAAAATTCCTCAAAGGCTATAGATGAGGGTACTATGGTTTGTAAAGACAAAAGTTCAAATGCTGGGTGCCACGTTTTGACAAAATCAGCAAGGTAAGATTCAGAGTTAGATATTTTAAGATTGTCAGTAATTTTCTCTAATAGAAAATATTCCCATATCTTTTGATACGATTGTTGTAAAGTAGGAGGGAAGGGATCTTTCCATTTATAATGATTTCCATTTATAATGCTATAACCCAGGATTTATTTCCTTGATGAGAATTTAGTGTATTTCTACCTTTTCCTCTTTTCACATAGAAAAACCTGTAGATATTCTCTTTCTAATATCCGTATGACTGGACAGTCTTGGATCAGTGTTCCCTCTAAGCTGAGTTAGTGTGAGTTACCTCACAGTTTTTTAGCCTCCAGCTCATGCATTTTTGTCTTAGCTCAGGAAGGATGGCTCCAGAGCAAACTAAGTTATGTAGCAGCCAAATCACTCGCTCACAACTTTAATGCCAGTAGCTCGCAAAGTAGAATTTTTGCTCACAAATCTCCACAGCTTAGAGGGAGCATTGCTTGGAGTGTGTGCTAAAGGGAAGCCAGAAGGAGAAAACAGGGCCTCAGCTGAATAACAGGTGCTTTGGGCTGTAAGGCATAACTTAATGCACATTATGAACAGAAGGAAGTTTTATTTTATTAACATGGAATTTCTGGTATTTGAACCTACTGAAGCATTGGAAATACACACCATTTTTTGCTCCTTACAGTGGACCATGCTATTGATTTTTACATATGACAAAAAGTAGAGACACAGAAATAAAGTTAATTTACCAGTTAGTATCACAAACAAATTTCCTCTTCCAGTAGTGAGCCTCAATTTGTGGATGCCAAGTATATCAGGAGTCCCAATGTGGTGTCTGTGGACCTGCTAACACCTTACCTTTCACCTACCAAATGTTTTCAGAAAGTGGGTGGGGCCAGCTGTGCTTCTTGCCCAGCACAGCTTCTGATGGGCCACTGGAGCTCTCACTGGCTGTGCAAATTAAAATAACGTTGTTTTGGTGGCAGGCAGGGCTATTTTTGGGCAGGAACGCTCAGGAACGGAGTTCCGGCTGGCTTCAGAGTTGGCCACGACCACTACAGCCAAAACATCTGCGTGCGTGGCTACAGAGGGAAGGCCTGGAGAGTGACCCCCCCCCCAGTGACTCTGAGGCGGTCCGGCCAGGGGGCCCCTGGAAGGATCGGGGAGGCATTTAAATGGGGTGCCCGGGTGTGGCCTAATATGCGAATGAGTTTCTGCTGTTGGGTGTGGCCTATTATGCTAATGAGTTCCTGCTGGGCTTTTTCTACAAAAAAAAGCCCTGGTGGCAAGTGTCACCACAGTATTGGTTTTATTCTTTCCTCTTTCTCAGTGTATCTTTTAAATTCTCTTCTCCCCCACACTCGGACTTCCTCTGGGTGTGTGGTTGGCGTCTCCTCCCAAACTGGCCATTTTGTGGTTGGGCCCACCACCCTGTGTCAGAACTCAAAAGTGCCCATGGGCTCAAAAAGGCTGGGGACCTAAATAAATGAAAGAGGGTTCAGGGTTCTGGAAAGACACCCCCCCACTGCAATAAATGATATTAATGTGTCAGAGATAACTAGAGGAAAAACTCCCAGGTAACATGCTGGATTTGGGCTCTCTGTCCTATTTCATGTTAAGCAGAGCAGTGTATGGTATATATTTCATTGCTGTAAGATTAAGATGTGATACTCAGAACAGCCCTCTCTGTTTTGTTTTGTTTAGGTTTGAATCCATCTGAGACTTCAGATTAGAAGTCAGATTAAATCCATCAGATGCAAAGTTTGCAGATGTTAGCCACAGAAATACAAGTTGTTTGTTCGTTGAACTTGGTGAGTAATTCAGCAGTACCATCCTGAGTATGGCAGCAGAATGTAAGTACCACTGACCATTATCTCATATTTATTTCAGCCACTGGGCTATCTGAACTATGTGGCAATATTGATTTTTACCCAAATGGGGAGAATGCCAGGCTGTATACAAACATACAGAGAATCACAGTCATGGATTGTAAGTCAAATTATGGCAGGTAAATACAATATGTACATTCCGTGTCTATGATTATGGGAGCTGTATTAAAAATATGCCTTCTACATTTTGACTAGGAATATTACTTTTCTGAAATTAAAAAATAGATCAATACATACAGGAAATTAAGTGCAAAACATAAAATCTTTTTTGCTTGAGTTTAGGAAAAACATTAATCTTAAATTTCCATTAAAACTACAATGAGAAATTGTTTATTAACCAATGACACAGAAAATAAATGTGGTCTTTGCTAATAACAGTTTGGTATCTTTTGTTTATTAAATTGAAAGTTTCCTCCCACAAGATAAATGATGCCTTTTCTTCAATATCCAAAGAAAGGCACTTGTATTGACATTTTGGTAGAATGAACATTTCTTTACATTTAAGTAATAACTTGATGAATTAACCAACCTTTAATTGACAGCACACAGTAAAATTATTCTTGGGCATTTTTTTCCAGAGTTTACTGGGTGCTCGCACAGCCCCGTAGCTAGGGACTTTTTGGGGAGGGGGCAATGGGGGGGCCGGCAGCTAATTTAATCAAAAGTTCCAGAGCAAGTGGGGGGGGTAACGGCCCCCCATGTTAGCTATGGGCCTGTGCTCGCATATTGCAGCATACAGAATGATTCCAACAATACTTTTATTCCTAATAGATTTCTTGGATACTCCTTTGATTCATATGCTTCCTTTAGATCAGTAAGTGCAAACTCAAATGTGGTTTACAGCTCAACCATGTTTGTATCCAGATTGCTTAAGAGAGTGACACTTCTCATTAAAAGGTTATATGTTTAAATCTTGGCTTTGTTGGGGATTAAATAAACATGAGAGTTTCAACTCCTGGGGTATAAGAACTAAAGCTGGAAAAGATTGATTAATAACAGATATTCCTTCTGTTGTCGAAGGCTTTCATGGCTGGAGTTCATTAGCTGTTGTAGATTTTCTGGGTTGTATGGCCGTGGTCATGGCATTGTAGGACCTGACGTTTCGCCAGCAGCTATGACTGGCATCCTCAGAAATATAACACAGAAAGATGGAGTACTCTCTGTGTCAAGGTAAGAAGAAAAATGGTAGGCATGTAATTTATATCTACTCAGGCAGGTGGGTAGGGCTGAGTGATTATCTTGTAGGAGTTCCCCAGGCTGTGAACATGCTAATGGAGGAGCTTTCCTAAAGAGGTTCTTTTGTATGTGGATTGTTTCATGAGGAGGTTTCCTGGACAACACATCCAATTACCATGTCAGATTACACAGGGAAGCCATTGAAATTCATAAACATAAACACAATTTCAACAGGAAAGAAGAGAGTTAAAAAATAAAGAGGGCATGGTTTCCTGTCCTGAAAAACACAAAAGGCTCTACATCTGACAATAGCACTACAGATAAGATTAGAATCCACATGCAAAAGAACCTCCTCAGGAAAAAGGACCTTCCTGAGTAGTTATAAATTACCTGC
>NW_015175077.1:5061-17994 GCF_001447785.1 Gekko japonicus | reverse complement strand
CTGCCGCCTCCGCAGCTGCCGCCGCAGGGGCCGCCAGCGCCCTTGGGACCTGCGCTGCCGCTACAACCACAGCCGGGGCCGCAACAACCGCTGATTCCCGGGCTCCCGGCGCCCCAACCTGCAGGGCTGCCTCTGGTTCCGGGCTTGCCTCCCCCGGGATTTCCCGTGCATGTGGGGCCGAGAGCAAGACCAAAGGACCTACTAGATGCTACCTTTGATGGAAATCCGGATGACCTCGCTTACTTCACGGTGCGGGTTCAAAAGTTTGTGGCGCAGAGCGGTCATCTGTTCCCAGATGACAGTGGCCGAATTGATGTGATTGCTGTGCATTTGAAGGGAGCGGCCGCGACTTGGTATGTGGGACTGCACTCAAATAGGTGCCCAGAACTGTTTAACCTTAGGGCATTCATGTGGGCCCTCCGCGCCCGCTTCGAAGATGTCAACGCTAGCCAAAAGGCGAAAGGTTTCCTTTGCACCTTCAAGCAAGGCAGGCGATCCATCCGGGATTACACTACCGAGTTCCACAATCAAGCAGCTAAATTACGAGACTGCCCGGACCATATCTTGGCCAAGACGTATCGCCTGGGACTCAACCCGGACATCCGGGAGACCGTCCTTCGCTCCGTGGACCCCATCTCGCTGATGGCGTGGGTGCAAGAAGCGGAAAACGCGGAGGGCAGACTGCAGACGATTCGACTGGATCTCGCTTACAGCGGAGGGCGGCCAACCCAACCATCGCACTCTAAACCGAAACCGACTCACCTGTCGGATGCCGCCCGCGACATACGTATGAAGATGGGACTCTGCCTGAGATGTGGGGAGAAAGGGCACTTCGCCGCGGAATGTACTGGTGCTGGCCCCAAAGACAAGGCGCCGACCACCAAGCCGAAGGCGACCCCCCCTCCAAAAAAGGGCACGGCTAAACCGCGATTCTCCAAGGCACTGCAAGCCGCTCCGGAAGATGCCCAGGATGACTCCCCTGCCTCTGACCCAGAGCCGTCGGAAAACGAGCAAGTCCTGTTGTGAGTGGCGCACAGCGACAGGGCTCCTCTTCTGAAGCGCCTATTGTGGTGAGAGAACCTCCCTCCCTATTTTTCGTGACTGTTTCCCTAATGAACCCAATCCTGGGCACCCATGTGCGGGTGAAAGCCCTAGTGGATTCGGGATGTGGGAGAGACTTGATCAGCCCAAACGTTATTGCAGGGTTGGAAGCGGGCATTAAACCTTTAAAGTCCCCCATTATTTTCACCCAAATGGATGGGGCGCCCATGAAACCCTGCTTGCACGAATCCATGCCTTTGCGCTTGGGTGTGGGAGACCATTGGGAAGAAAGACCTTTCATTGTAACACCGGACTCACAATTTGCTTTGGTGTTGGGGGCTCCCTGGTTGTTTTCACATAACCCATACATCCTCTGGGCTGAAGGGAAGGTCAACTTCATGTCTCCTAAATGCAGTTCTCACTCATGGGAGGAGGCTTGGGGCGCAGCTCCATCTGTTACCTTTCCTTGTGGAGTCCTGACTCCTGAGGAGCTGCTTTCCCTCCCTCAGGAATATCATGATTTGGCTGAAGTGTTTGGAGAACCTGAAGCTGACGAACTGCCCCCCCACCGTAACTCTGACTGCAGCATTGAGTTACTGCCGGGCTGCAAGCTTCCAAAAGGGAAAATTTATGCCATGGGTCCCGCTGAGAAAGCGGAACTACGGAAGTTCATTGACAAGAACTTAGCAAGAGGTTTTATTCGCCCGGCTTCCTCCCCCTTTGCTGCTCCGGTCTTATTCCGGAAAAAGAAAGATGGGGGTCTTCGCTTATGCACTGACTATCTGGCTTGAATGCTGTGTCGGCTACTAATGCTTACCCCCTCCCCCTGATCAAAGACCTCGTTGCAGAAGCACCAAGGGCAAGATCTTTTCTAAACTGGATTTGCGGGATGCGTACTTTCGAGGGCGCATTCGGGGGGGGGACGAGGGGAAAACTGCTTTCAATACCCCCTTGGGCCAATTCGAGTATCTCGTTATGCCCTTCAGCCTTCAGGGGGCTCCGGGGGTCTTCATGAATTTGATTAATGAGGTCCTGCATGATTTTTTGTTCAAGGGGGTGGTTATTTACCTTGATGACGTGTTACTATACTCCCAGGACCTCCCCTCTCACATTAAACTGGTTAGAAAGGTCCTCAAGACGTTACACAAGCACAAACTGTTTGTCAAACTTTCAAAGTGTGCCTTTCACCAGTCCCACATTGACTTCCTGGGTTACCGCATTTCGGGAGGGGGTTTAGAAATGGACCCGGAGAAAGTTAAGGCTGTGCTGGACTGGGAACCTCCGAAAACCCGTCGCCAACTTCAAGGGTTCTTAGGATTCGCCAATTTTTACAGATTCTTTATCAAAGGGTTTGCTCAGATTGCCTTGCCACTTACTGACCTGTTAAAGACTAAAGGCAAGGGCTTTGACGCCACTAAACCTGGTGCCCCCCTTAAATGGTCTCCTGAATGTGCTGAAGCTTTTCGCAGTTTGAAAGCCATGTTCACTTCTGAGCCGGTCCTGGCTCACCCTGATGAAACTAAAAAATACATTGTGCAAACTGATGCTTCTGACGTGGCAATGGGGGCCGCGATTCTCCAAATGGGTGATGACAACAAGCTACATCCTTTGGCTTATGTGTCTCATAAGTTCACTGAGGCTGAAAGGCACTGGTCGATATGGGAAAAAGAGGCGTCAGCAATAAAACTTGCGCTCTCCATGTGGCGCCATTGGCTGGAGGGGGCTAGGGTCCCGTTCGAAGTCTGGACTGATCACAAGAACCTTGAAACCCTGAAATCCCCCCGAATGCTGAATGCTAAACAACTCCGGTGGGCTGATTTATTTGCGAAATTCCAATTCACGCTCCACCATTTTCCCGGTTCTTCTAACTCTCTCGCTGACGCTTTGTCCCGCCTCCCTCAACATGACAGCCAAAGTGACGTAATCATTGACTCTGTGTTCACCCCGGAGCAACTGGGTGGAGCTGTGGTCACGCGCGCCCAAGCCAGGAAACTCCCTACTTCTGCGAGTTCTCCTGTTTCCTCTCCCCCCTCTCCTCTGGGGGGGGGGATTGGGAGACTAAGTACCGTTCTGCCTTTTCTGCTGAGGATGAGACTGTGATTAATGCTTTTCCTGACTGCGTGCGCAGCCCTGAGGGGCTTGTTTACTCCAGCCATCGACTTTACGTCCCCATTTCTCTTCGCAGGGAGATTCTACACTCGGCTCATGGTTCTAAGTTATCTGGCCACTGGTGCTTCATCAAATCCCTTCAACTCCTTCGCAGACAATTCTGGTGGCCGCACATGCGCAAAGATCTTTTGGAATTTGTTTGTTCCTGCCAAACTTGTGCGCTTTCTAAGCCTCAACGGGGGAAGCCAGCTGGACTACTCCACCCCCTGCCCACCCCCTCGAGACCTTGGGAAGTGGTTTCTATGGATTTTATCACTGACCTGCCTCCTAGCAAAGGGAAAACTGTAATTTGGGTTGTTGTTGACTTATTTTCGAAACAAGCTCATTTTGTTCCATTTCCAGGTCTGCCTACTGCCCAAGCTTTGGCCAAAGCTTTCTTTCTTCATGTGGTCCGCCTCCATCTCTTGCCGTCCAAGGTCATTTCAGATAGGGGCACACAATTTGTTTCTAAGTTTTGGAAGGAATTATTATCCCTCATGGGGGTGGAGCAAGGTTTAAGTAGCGCTTACCATCCCGAAACCGATGGCCAGACGGAACGCCTTAATCAAACTTTGGAACAATACTTGCGCTGTTTTACTAATTACCAACAGTCTGATTGGTGTGACTTATTGCCTTTAGCTGAATATTGTTATAACAACACATTTCACTCTTCTGTGGGTATGTCCCCTTTTAAAGCTGTGTTTGGGTATGATAGCCCCCCACTTCCCTTTCTAGCTGGGTCTGGGGAGGGTCCCGTTCCCCCCTACGATGCGGGCTCCTGGTGCAAATCATTGCAGGAAGTGTGGCCTCTTTTATGCCAAACATTAGATTCTGCTAAGGAGAAGTACAAATCCCAAGCTGACAAACACCGGGCCAAGGAATGGGATGTACAGCCTGGGGATTATGTGTATATCAAACTGTTACGTCCTAGTAAGAAACTTGGGTGGAAATATATTGGGCCTTTCAAAGTGCGCAAGGTTTTGAATGATGTGGCTGTTGATGTTGTGTTACCTAAAAATCTTCAATCATTGCATTCTGTATTTCACTTCAGTTTGTTGAAAAAAGACACTGGTCAATGCAAATGGAGGAAAACTAATGTTCAACCTCCCCCCATCCTGATCGAAGGGCAAGAACACTATGAGATCTCAGACATTCTGGATTCCAAAATCAAACGTGGTAAACTGTGGTAGCTTGTGGAATGGGTTGATTTCGGTCCCCAGCACCGGGAATGGGTGGAAGAAGGGGATATTCGGGCCCCTTATCACGTTAGGTCGTTCCACAAGAAGTTCCCGGACAAACCGGGAGGTCTCCCGTTCTATAACACCATGGGGATAACCAGTAACTTTGGTGTCAAACATGGATTTTTATTTTAAGAGGAGGAGGAGATTGGATTTATACCCTGCCCTTTACTACCCAAAGGAGTCTCAGAGCAGCTTACAGTTTCCTTTCCCTTCCCCTCCCCACAACAGACATCCTGTGAGGTAGGTGGGGCTGAGAGAGCTCTCTTGAGAACTGCCCTTGAGAGAACAGTTCTGAACGAACTTACGACTGACCCAAAGTCACACCAGCAGGTAGCAGCTGCACGTGGAGCAACTGCGCGGTGGCTCAGGGGATCTATCTGATCCCGGCGCCGCATGTTTCTTTTGGTGCGGCTCTAAAAAGCCACTCTTTGGCCATGCTCCCCCCCCCCCGTGTGGCAGGGGCCAAAGTTAGCTTCGTCTACTCAGACTGGCAGTGGGTCTCATATTTCTGCATGGTGGAAATGGTATCCAGGGTTGAGGTATTTTCCAACACCTACTACCTGATTCCCATCAGCTGTCCACTAGAGATGCCGGGGGGGGGGGGGAACCTCATAGCTTATGCGTTCCAAGCAAATGCTCTACCCACTGAGCCATCTCATCTCTCCACTTTTTATGCTTTAGCATAGCATAGACTAGCCAAGCTATAGTTCTAAAAATACTGTTTGCTTATCATGGACTGTGCGTGAGGGGATCTCAGAGCATTGCGGAATGAATCCTTGATTGTTTTCGTGGGCCACGGATTCATGCCACTGATTTCCCAGGAATGTGGGTGACTCCAGGAGGTGCAATTAATTCAACATCATCCTTGTTAACATGGTCATGTTAAGGAGGAGGTTTCTGTCCCCGTGGGTTCCTACCATCCCGGTGGGTACTTGCTCGTCAATAGGAAGACAGAGAGTCCAAAATGTTACTGATACAAATTAAGCAGTTTATTGGAAAGTCTTTATGCTCAATATGCTACCAAAAGCAACTGCAGAACTGAATCAGATACATGAAATAAGAATACATATGAAAAAGCATGGATACAAAACCATCAGAAAATACATATATGGGAAATAATATGGACTACATAAACAAATACGTAGGCAGTCCATAAGCATGAGCAAATAAAACACGAGTCTACCATGTATTTCTAAAGCAATCCCCAGGAGAGGACACACTCAGTAGTGGGGAGAGGGACCATACACCATTATGCATAGTAAGGTTTCCCTTGCTCGAAAGCCAGTCGAATCCGACTCTAGGGTTGCGGTGCTCATCTCCGTTTCAAAGCCGAAGAGCCAGCGCTGTCCGAAGACGTTTCCGTGGTCATGTGGCCGGCATGACTAAACACCAAGGAGCACGGAACGCTGTTACCTTCCCACTGAAGTGGTCCCTATTTATCTACTTGCAATTTCTTGCTTTCGAACTGCTAGGTTGGCAGGAGCTGGAACTAGAGACAGGAGCTCACCCCGTCTTGCGGCACCTGGGTCTTGAACCGCTGAACTACTGACCTTCCACAGCCTGCAGTTCAGCGTCTTAGCCACTGAGCCACCGCAGCTCCTACTAGGCATCATAGATTCACTTAAAACAAGCAGTTGCAAACATGAAAGCACGTCAAAAGCATATTAGACAATACAAATCAAAATGGTGAGCTATTATTCACCACCCTAGCACCCTCCTGCCTTTCTTCTTACAGCTTAGCTTGCTCATGCCGTACCATACCTAGATATGCAAGAATCTAGGAAGGTTGAAGAGGCAGGACCCTCACTGCCTTGTGGGCCTTCCAGCCCTTACTCCTGAGAATTAGGAGGAGGGGCAGGGTGAGGGTAGGCCTTCAGAAGCCTTAGGACACAGCATTCTCAAAGTGATCATACCCTGAAGCTAGGTTTACCAGGCCATGTTTGGCAACAGCAGGACGATTAAGGAGGCAGGGACATAGGTGTGTTTGATATCAGCAATTAGCAGAAACTAGGGCTGATTCCGCGCTAGAGCTGCCTCACTTTTGTGCCTCCGTTTGCCCCAGTTCTATTGGCCAATTTCACACCCAAAGCCGCGTGGCTGATTTTGACCCACGGCTTCGCCCGATTTCCTCCGCAGTTTCGTTGATCCTCAAAAAACAGGATCACTAAACTGCGGGGGAAATCGGGCGAAGCCGCGGGTCAAAATGAGCTGCGTAGCTCCGGGTGTGAAATTGACCAATAGAACCGGGGCAAATGGTGTTGCAACAGCGAGGCAGCTCTAGTGCGAAATCAGCCTAGGGATCACCAGGAACTCTGTGGTAAAACCACACAGCCATAACGGGAAGCCTGCAAGCCTACTTAAAACATAAAAGGGCTAGTACTGTTCCTAAAACAGGTGCCGCTCGAAAAGAAAACGGTACTCTGTAAAGAAAAGCCGAACTTCCTTCGGGATTTGTCTTCATTTTCTATTGGCAGGGGCGGTAGCATCATGGCACTCCACTGCCCAGAGGTGGAGATTGAGGCATGGACATAACTGTTCCCTCATTCATGGCTCACTTTGGCTCCCAGGGGACAGGACACTTCATAGCCATAACCAGGGCTATTTTTAGGCAGGAACGCACAGGAATGGAGTTCCGGCTGACTCCTAAGTTGGGCACGTCCAACAGGAACTCATTAGCATAATAGGCCACACCCAATAGCAGAAACTCATTAGGATTGGCTACATTAGGGGTGTGTGGCCTAACATGCAAAGGAGTTCCTGCTACAAAAAAGCCCTGGGTTTTGACCACAAACAAGGTAAACAGAATAAGAAGCAAAAGGTGGGTGTGGCTGGATAACCACACTTCTGGTAACATGGGGGTGCAGCCTAATGTGCTAATGAGCTGTGCTGTCAGGGGTGTGGCCCAATATGCTAATGAGTTCCTGCTGTTGGGTGTGGCCTATTATGCTAATGAGTTCCTGCTGGGCTTTTTCTAAGATCCAGCCGGTACCTTCCTGGTTCCCTTTTCTTTGAAAACGGTAAAAGACAAAAACAATAGTTTAAGAACAACCTTATAAACACCAGCCATTCGACAACTTGATTGGCAAAGCAGGAAGCATGTCAAAGCGAAGTCTGAGCTGTGATATCCCCTTCCTCTCTACGTTCTTCTTTCTCCTCAAAAGCCCTTTGGAGTATGACCTTCAAGCCCTGCCTCTGTTGACCCCTCTTCTTTCTCCCAACCATGTAATAGATCACTGGGTTGACACAGCTGTTCAGAATGGCACAGAAGAAGCCATAGAATATTAGATAGTCATATTCAGGAGTAGTAAAATAAACGAGTGTCAAAAAAACATTCAGGGGAAAAGCAAAGATTAGGAAGAAAAGGAGAGTGAGTAAGATGATAGTTAAAAGCCTTCCTCTCCGAGGCTGCTGTGATTTACAGAACACTTTGAAAAACAGAACCAGGGTGGAGATTGTGACAAGAGGGAGGCAAAGAACAGCACTTGAAAGAAATGGATATAAAAGAACCTCACCACGAAGGTGTTCAAAGTGGTAGAAAATCACTAGACTTCCTGAGAACAGGCAGGAGACAACCCATATTAGGGCACAAACAATGGTGGACAGGCGCGGTGGCCGGTGGCATCGATGCCAGATGGGGAAGAAGACAGACACACACCTGTCAACGCTGATGGCTGTCAATAGAAGTTGACTAGTATTGTGCAAGGATGTGGCAGCCACGAGAGCTATTGCAGAAAAATGTTCTTCTTTGGTTGGGAATAAAATAAACATCAGGCCAAAAAACAGAAGGACCCCAAAGTCAGCAACAGCCAAGTTCAGGATGTATGTAGTGAAAGGGCTCCTTTTAACATGGAAACCAAGAAGGCAGATGACAATTCCATTCCCCACAAGTCCAATAATGAAAATACATGGTGAGAAAATTAAGAGAACACCCAAAGTATATAAATACGAATGTGATCCATCACTAGAGTTACTTGATGTCCCAGTGTTATTGTACTGTGTTCCATCTTCCTCCGGAGACATGGATGTCTCGCAGAAATTAGTCACTGCACACAATCTCTCCTTTTTGTTCTATAGACAGTACTGGTAGGAGAAAAGAGACAAGAGAGGTATTTTCTTATTCCAAGTAGAAGATCAAGTAACAATGTAGCCAATGTTTTTGTCTTACTTTTTGCTTATCTAATCCATTGGGTCATTTGCAGAAGCCATTCCTTTAACTGGATTAAAATTTAATGGCAAATTTAAGAGGAAACTAGCAAATGCGAAATTAGTCAGTTGCTGCTGGTCAAAAATGCATATCTTATACTCAAATCCAGGGCTTTTTTTTGTAGAAAAAGCCCAGCAGGAACTCATTAGCATAATAGGCGAGACCCAACAGCAGAAACTCATTAGTATATTAGGCCAAACCCATGATAGTACATCTCATTAGCATACCCCCATGCCTTCCTTTAGCTTGCTCAGGTACCCCACAGCTGCAGGGAGCCTAGGTAAGCCAGCCCTTGGAGAGGCCAGGGAAGGCATGGGGAGGCATTTTGATCCTTCCAGGGCCCCCCCTGGCCCATCTTCCTTGGAGTCGCCATGGTTGGTGTCGCTCTCCAGGCCTTCTCTCTGTAGCCACGCATGCAGAGGTTTTGGCTGTAGTGGGCTTGGCCAACTCTGAAGGCAGCCGGAACTCTGTTCCTGTGCGTTCCTGCCCAGAAATAGCCCTGCTCAAATCATTGAGCTACATCCAGAACAGAACAAATTTATACACATTAGTGAAATTTCACAAAACATCTTTCTTTCTTTCTTTCTTTCTTTCTTTCTTTCTTTCTTTCTTTCTTTCTTTCTTTCTTTCTTTCTTTCTTTCTTTCTCTCTCTCTCTCTTTCTTTCTCTCTCTCTCTCTCTTTCTTTCTTTCTCTTTCTTTCTTTCTTTCTTTCTCTTTCTTTCTCTCTCTCTCTTTCTCTCTCTCTTTCTCTCTCTCTCTTTCTTTCTTTCTTTCTCTTTCTTTCTTTCTTTCTTTCTTTCGTCTTTCTGTCTTTCTTTCTTTCTCGTATAGGGATGGGCATGAACAGAACCATGAAGCAAAGTTCATCACATTTCCCCCCCCCCCTGTTCATCGTTCGCAAACCAAAGTTTGTGAAGGATCTCCCTAATCCCTTTCCAAAGGTCTTGCCATTAGGACCTAATTCTGCACAGAAATTCACATTCAAATAAAATTCTAGCAATCCTGCTACTGGAAACTAGAGGAGATACAGAGGGATTCTGTGCTGTTTGCTGAGGGACTTGGCTGAGGGACTTGAGAAGAGGAGGTTGAGGGGGGATTATGATTTCTCTATTTAAGTCTTTGAAGGGCTGTTGTTCCTGTTGGCAGCAGAGGAGAGGACTCACAAGAATGGGTTTAAATTAAGGGCAGGAAGGTACCGGCTGGATCTTAGGAAAAAACGTTTTAACAGTACGGGTTCTGCAACAGTGGAATCAGCTGCCTGGGGAGGTGGTGGGATTCTATTGGAGGAGTAGGACTATTTTATTTACTTTTTTGGAGCATTTGGAAGAGACTTTACAAGGAGATATTCCCTATGTTGTGAAGTGAGTGATTGTGTAGTTCTCTTTTTTTCGCATTGTCTGTCTTGTTCAATTTGTTTATTTCATGTGGATCAGGTTTTTGCCAGTAGGGGAAAACAGCATAAAGATGTTTTAATGGATACATCTTACCAACTGCCTTAATCCGATCTCAGCTATAATCACACATGTACTTATGCAATTTGATTCTACGCAGCTCTTTCTGGCAACTAACCTCCCCCTCCCTTCCGATATGCAACGGTTGAGGAAATTCTGTTTCACTGTCTCTGAAGAAGTGTGCACGCACACGAAAGCGTATGTCTTGAATAAAACTTTGTGGGTCTTAAATTTGCCACTGGACTCGGACTTCATGATACAAATCTATGGTGCAGGGATATAGATAGAAGGAAGCCCAAATGACTGACCACCAAGTTCAGGATATAAGTGGTGAAAGGATGTGGAAGCCAAGAGGACAGGTCACAAATTGATTTCCCGCAAGTCCAGTAAGTCCAAAGAAGCATGTGAAGATTTCAATGGCATGTTTCTGATAGCTGTAGAGAATTCCTTTGGGGTTACCAATGAGCTATTTTTTATTGGGCTCCGTGTGCACCTGTTTGGTCCAGCGTTCAATGTCTTGGTCCAAAACCAGGGGGAGAGTTTTGGGCTTAATGGTCAAGAATCTGCTTGGCATGCAGAAGGTTCAGGTGCCATTGGTGCAAACGCCAGCATTTCCAGTTAGCAAGGATCAGATAGTAGGAGGTGTCAATGGCCTCATCTAGAGACCCTGAAGAGCTGCTGCCAATCTGAGTAGACAATACTGACCTTGAGGAACCCACTGTCTGATTCAGAGTAAGGCAGATTCATGTGTAATTCATATGCCTGTGTAATCCAATATAAATAAAAAGGTAAAGGTTCCCTTGCTCGAAAGCCAGTCGAGTCCGACTCTAGGGTTGCAGTGCTCATCTCTGTTTCAAAGCCGAAGAGCCAGCGCTGTCCGAAGACATTTCCGTGGTCATGTTGCCGGCATGACTAAACACCGAGGCGCATGGAACGCTGTTACCTTCCCACTGAAGTGGTACCTATTTATCTGCTTGCAATTTCTTGCTTTCGAACTGCTAGGTTGGCAGGAGCTGGAACTAGAGACGGGAACTCCCTCCGGCATGTGGCATTCGGGTCTCGAACTGCTGAACTACTGACCTTCCACAGCCTGCAGTTCAGCGTCTTAACCACTTGAGCCACCACAGCTCCTTTACCAATAGAAATACACATGTATGTATGCTTATATCTAAAACCTACCTCCTCTGGGATGGCTCCAGTGTCAACTGTTTGAGATGTTCCAGACCTGTAGATGTGTAGCTCTTCAGGGAAGATTTTCAAGTAGAACTTCAGGGCAGAGAGACAGAGATGATAATGAACAAGCAGAAGGATGCATCTGCTTCTTTATCTTCGGCAGAAGATGATGACTGGCCAAGGTACAGCTATCTTTTGACTCTGAGTTCCTGATTCCCCACTATGTGACATTAATATCAGGGGAAACGTCTCAGAAGTAATACCCAGATAAATGTGCATGTGGAAATGTAGTATTGCGATAAGTCTTTTCTTTATCTGTCTCCATCCAACGAACTGGTAAAAACCGAATCTCTCGTTTGCATATCCTTCCCGAAAAATCAGTGTAATGCTTGGGAGCTTGATAGCTCTCAAAATCCGACTGGTGGGTAGAACAATCAGGAATAACATGTGAGATTCTCAGAGCCCCTTTGATGTTGTTGTTGTTCAGTCGCACAGTCGAGTCCGACTCTTCGCGACCCCATGGACCAGATCACGCCAGGCCTTCCGGTCTTCTGCTGTCCTCTGAAGTTGGCTCAACTTCATGTTCATTGCATCTATAACACTGTCTAACCATCTCATCCTTTGGCGCCCCCTTCGTCTTTGACCTCCAGTCTTTCCCATCATTGGGGTCTTCTCCAGTGAGTGTTCCCTTCTCATTGGGTGGCCAAAGTATTTGAGCTTCAGTTTCATTATCTGGCCTTCCGGGGAACGGTCAGGGTTGATTTCTTTTAGGATTGACTGATCTGATCTCCTTGCAGTCCAAGGGACTCTCAAGAGTCTTTTCCAGCACCATAGTTCAAAAGAATCTATTCTTCGGTGCTCGGCCTTCCTCAGAGCCCCTGGCAATTGCATCTATTCAGTCTATTTTGTGCTGCCCCCCCACCCCCCGAATGCTCACAGTGGTTTGCAACACCAACAGAAAAGCAAAGAGCAGGTCATGTTGCACTTGCGATCAACGTTATTTGATAAGCAAGCGGCTTCTGTCTCTCATGATGTATGAAGTGGCTGTGGCGAGTCATGCGCCGGTCACAGGCAGATGAGATGACAGTGATGTCCTTTTCGTGAATCTACAGTTAAAAGAGGAGGGGGAGGCTGAAAGCCCACAGGAGTTCTGGAGACACAGGTCCTTTCCGCATTTGCCTGCCACTCCAGAGTCAACTGAGCTGACCACTGAAGGGAGGTAAGGTAATTCAGATCAGGAAGAAACGGAAAAAAACCACCCCAAAATAAAAAGGTTGGATTCAGTTTTAGTGCAGAATGGGGAGAAAAACAGATGAAAAAGAAGGTCGCATTCGATTTTAGTGCAGAATTGCTTGGAGGACGCCGCGGTGAACATGAATTAAAAGGAGAGTGTGGAAAGGGCCAACCTTCCACAGAGGTCTTCACGTCTGCTGGCCCACTGAACCCACCAAAGTGCAAAGGGAACAGAGGTGCTTGTTGGGGCAATGAGAGGTGCGAGAACCTTTTCATGCACCCGCAATTCCACTGTGTTCAGTTTTGGGAAGGGCGATGAGCTGGCCTTCACTACCCAAGGGAGTCTCAGAGTGGCTTACAAACTCCTTTCCCTTCCCCTCCCCACAAAAGACACCCTGTGAGGTAGGTGGGGCTGAGAGAGCTCTGACAGAAACCGCTCT
>NW_015175077.1:2971-5009 GCF_001447785.1 Gekko japonicus | reverse complement strand
CTTTACCGCACATTAGTTTGCCCCGGCGCAAACTGCCATGCTCCCCCCCCCCGCAGTTTCCTGCCCGTGTGACCGGGGCCTCTGATTGTTTTATTTTGATTGTAATGTTTTATACTGGCACTTGATGCCCTTGTTGTGAGCCACCCTGAGCCCGCTTGCGGGGAGGGCGGGATAAACATGTGAGAAATAAATAAATAATGAATAAAATACTGGTGTCTCCAGAGTTGTCTTTCTGGAAAGACGGTTCTCTGCAATGTGATGTTCCCTCTCCCTCACACCGCTTTCCGAGGGATGACATTCAGCCACACAGACTTAGTGGTGGATAAAGGGAGCTGCGGCGGCTCAAGTGGTTAAGACGCTGAACTGCAGGCTGTGGAAGGTCGGTAGTTCAGCAGTTCGAGACCCGAGTGTGCCACATGACAGAGTGAGCTCCCGTCTCTAGTTCCAGCTCCTGCCAACCTAGAAGTTCGAAAGCAAGACATTGCAAGTAAATAAATAGGTACCACTTCGGTGGGAAGGAAACAGCGTTCCGTGCTCCTCGGTGTTTAGTCATGCCGGACATATGACCACAGAGACGTCTTCGGACAGCGCAGGCTCTTCGGCTTTGAAACGGAGATGAGCACCGCAACCCTAGAGACCTTTACCTTTACCTTTTAAAGGGAGCATATCACTCTGGTGAGAAATCAGTTCCTCTGGAGAAAATTGGATGCTTTGGAGGGTTGACTCTACGGCATTGTACCCCACTGTGGTCCCTGTCCTTCCCTGGCTCCACCCCCAAATCTCCAGGGGTTTCCCAACCCGGATCCGGCAACCCTACCTCCCATTCCCTGCCAATGACCAAGGTGGACCTGGCAACCCTAGACATTTTCTGCAGGGATGGTTCTCCCCACACCTGCACCTGTATTCCTCCTCCACTTCCTCGCATTTCCGCAAATGTTTTGCAGTCCCAGGAGCAAACATGCAGTTTGCCCACTCTTGTGGTACAGTTTGTTGTTGTTCAGTCGCATAGTCGAGTCCGACTCTTCGCAACCCCATGGATCATCTCCCGCCAGGCCCTCCTGTCTTCCGCCGTCCTCTGAAGTTGGCTCAATTTCATGTTCGTTGCATCGATGACACTGTCTAACCATCTCATCCTTTGCCGTCCCCGTCTTCTTTGACCTTCAATCTTTCCCAGTACAGTATGGGAACTCCCAAAAACAAAGAAGTCTGAGGCTGCAGAGCAAGAGGAAACAAGGTGTGTGTTTGCTCCTGGGACAAAAAACCCCCAAAATTTGTGGAACTGAGGAAAAGTGGTGGAGGAATACAGGTGCAGAGAGAGCCATCCCTGCGGATAACGCCCTACTCTGCTGCTGAAGGATCCGCATTGGCCGCCCATTTCTTTCTGGGTACAATTCAAAGTGCTGCTTTTCACCTTCAAGACCCACACCTGCTTTGGGTCAGGGTAGCTGAAGGGCCCCCAGTTTGGTGTAGTGGTTAAGTGCGCGGACTCTAATCTGGGAGAACCGGGTTTGAATCCCCACTCCTCCGCTTGCACCTGCTGGATGACCTTGGGCAAGCCGTAGCTCTGATAAGAGCTGTCCTTGAAAAAGAGCAGTTTCTGTCAGAGCTCTCTCAGCCCCACCTACCTCACAGGGTGTCTTTTGGGTGAGGGGAAGGGAAAGGAGTTTGTAAGCCACTCTGAGACACCTTTGGGTGGTGAAGGGCGGGGTATAAATCCAATCTCTTCTTCTTCTTCTTCTCTTCTCCTGCACTGTCCAGCCAGGAAGCAAAGGTCCTCCTCCCAAGCCCTGTTTTCTTTTTCTTTTTTATTTAAAAGCTTTATTCCCTCTCCTAAAAAGGAGAGATATTTCGCTTAATTAGAAAGGAGGAGGGTATATAGTGGGATCAAGAGAAAGCTGAGTGATGTTTTAACTAGTAAATTAATCTGTTAGTAATATAAATCTTTTCTTCTTTTTCTTCTTGAGTGTGTTGTCAAACTTCTTTCTTCAAACCGGTTAAGTACATTGTCTATGTTAATATGTTAGTAGTGTCCCATTGG
>NW_015175077.1:745-2412 GCF_001447785.1 Gekko japonicus | reverse complement strand
CCGTTGGGGCATGGCGGGATCCTCAATTTCTGACCGTTTGCCCGAGAAAGAGGCTCCCGCCTGCTGCGCCCCGGGTCAGTGCCCCCCATCTGGGGCTCGTCTGGGTCTCCGCTCACGCGGATTCCCCCTTAACCGCGGGCGGGTGAGACGCCCTCGGGAGCGCCCCGAGGATGCGTCCGCCATTCGCGGAAGCCAGACCGGAAGCCCCCAAGCCCTGTTTTCTGTGGCCCACCTGCAGATGTCAAGCTGGTGGTGACTAGGCATGCGGCAGCACTTTGACACAAACATGACCCCCCACCCCCAGGCTCACTTATCTTGTTCATCTCTCTTGATCGGACATGAGACTGGTACCACTTCATACATCTTCAGTGGCCATCATCAAAGTTTATCTTCAGAAGCTTCTGTGTCTGCACAGTAGGTTGATGTAGTGGTGCAGTGGTGTTAGGAGAGCCAGTTTGGTGTAGTGGTTAAGTGTGCAGACCCTCCATTTGCAGCTGCTGGATGACCTTGGGCAAGCTATAGTTCTGACAAGAGCTGTCCTTGAAAGGGCAGTTCTCGAAAGAGCTCTCTCAGCCCCACCTACCTCACAGGGTGTCTGTTGTGGGGACAGGAAGGGAAAGGAGTTTGTAAGCCACTCTGAGACTCTGAGTGAAGGGCGGGGTATAAATCCAATCTCCTCCTCCTCCACTACTACTACTACTACTACTTATTATTATTTTCCTCCTTCTTGGCATGGCATGCAGGACAAAGTGTTGGACTAGGCTGCTGAGGGACTTGGGTTCAGATCTTCATCTCTACTGTGGAAGCCTGTCACAACCTCTCAGCTTAGCCTGTCTCACCCGGTTGTTGTTCTGAGAGAATGGAGGGGGGGGGGAGTCCCAACTGTTCTTTGCATCCCAGCTGGGCAGAAAACCAGGATACACATAAATAAAAGCCCACGGAAATACAGGTATGCTTATTCTACCAGGCCAAGTCAGGCAGTTTTGGTTCTTACAGCTGCAGTTGTCAGACTCTGAACTGCTTACTGTGGTCACCATTTTCATTTGTTTGTTTATTTCAAAAAAAATGCCATCATGATGACTTTATTTCTGAGGCATTAGGCAATATTTGCACTGTTGTGGCTTAACAGTCCTAATTGGATCAAAGTAAAAATAATAATCAGAGATTTAGTTTACTAACGTCAGTAAACTGACGGAGAATCTGGTGCGTAATGAGGAGTTGCAGAAGGACACAGAGATACCCTAGAGCAGGGGTCATTTGGGGGGGACGCGGGGAGACGCCATCCCCCCGGGTGATGCGGGGGGACGCCATCCCCCCGGTCGAGGTGCAGGAGGGTGGGGCCTGGAGCTCCCTGCTGGTGCCCGCTGGAGGTCGCCGCCGGCTGTGGGGAGGACACACTTCCGGTGATGTCAGGGGGTGTGGCATATGCTAATGAGTTATGCTAATGAGTCCCCCTAGCTCTTTTTCTACGAAATGACCCCTGCTCTAGAGTAAGTTTCGATTCAGGTGGTTTTTCATTCCTATCGGCCTTTTGAAGTTTGAGATGGCGACACCACAAAATCACTGTAGCCTTTTAAGGAAGCAGCATATTCATGGCAACAAAGAGAGAGAGAGAGAGAGAGAGAGAGAGAGAGAGAGAGAGAGAGAGAGAGAGAGAGTTTTTTTTA
>NW_015175077.1:0-540 GCF_001447785.1 Gekko japonicus | reverse complement strand
TGTCCTCGCCCCCGAGGATCACCTGGCATAGCTGTCCTTTCACCATCGCACCTAAATATTTCTCTTTACCCAGGATTTTGATGTAAGTGTTCCCACCAGGTAGATCCTGCATCCATGGAAGCGTTGAGGGGCAGGTAGATGGAGGGCCTTCAGTGTCATTGACATTACCACATCACTTTCATGAACAACCCAGAAGTGACAATGAGTAACTCTAGGAAAATAGAAAAGTCTAAGTAAAACCATAGAGTTTCTGATGACCGATTGTCATTTCTGTGTTTTATCCAGATGTGATATACTGGTGCAGAGGCTGGCAGTGATTTTTTTCTTCTTCATAGTTCTCCCAGCGTATAAATGTGGAGGCTTCCTAAAAAATAAGAAAGTGATTTCTGATCATTGATATGCACACACTGTTGAATTTTTTCCTAAAAAAAAAAAAAAAGGAAGTGATTTCTGACCACTGATATGCACACCCTGCTGCAGGGAATTTTGGCTTACCCCGTATCTCTTTCATGGGTAATTCTTGGAGCTATACCTTACTGT
>NW_015175076.1:16639-19175 GCF_001447785.1 Gekko japonicus | reverse complement strand
GCAAGGGAACCTTTACCTTTAGCTTTTTTTTTTACTCTGCTTTACTCACAAGATCCATCACATCCGGCAACCACAGGAGGAGACTCCCCTAATGAGTCTATTGGCATTTTCCTCAGCCACAACCCCACTCCCAAACCGTGTTAGCATAGCATATTGAAATACACGAAATACAATAGTGGCATGTGTGTCAGGGCCTTGGAGAGGAGGGCATACAGTCTTTCACATGTAGGGGTGAAGGCTAGCTGGGTGGAAAGAGTAAGGTGTGAATACATACAAGAGTCATACTACGGCAGGATCCATCTGCTCCAGCATCCTGTTCCTCACAATGTAAACCAGATTTATTTACTTCATATATCCTGCCTTTCTCCCCAATGGGTATCCAAAGTGGGTCACAACATTCTACCACCTCCATTTTGTCCTCACAACAACCATGTGAAATAGGTTTGGTTGAGAGGGTGTAACTGGCCCAAGGTCTCCCAGTATGCTTCCATGGCAGAGTGGGCATTTGAACCCAGGTCTCCCAGATCCTGGTTTGACACTCTAACCAGGGGTGTCAAACATGCGGCCCGGGGGCCGGATCAGGCCCCCGGAGGGCTTCTATCAGGCCCGCAGTGGAACTGGCTGTCTTCTGCTTCTTCTTCCAGTTCTGCTGCTGCTGTGTCATCGTAGGTTTGCAGCTTACAGATACACACCTGAACAGTACACTCAAGACTGCAACAGCACAGACATTTTGATGCAATCATTCAGAGCAAGAGGTGTCAGTTATCAGACACTGTTAAATAAAACATTGCAGGAGTGCTGATGTTTTAAGCACATTTTTATTTTAAGTAAAAAAAAACACCTTTGTGTTTGTGTCCTTTATAAAGTTTATATCTCCGCTACCTGGCATTACATTTTATGACACACAGAGCCCGGCCCAACAATGTCTCACTTATGCCAGGTCCAGCCCTCATAGCAAATGAGTTCAACACCCCCTGCTCTAACCACTACACCACACTGATTCTCCACAGATGTCTCCAGAAAGTCCATAAGTAGGGCATTAGGACAAGAGCTGACCACGGCTGTTGTCCCTGAGCCAGGAAACCCTCTCTGCATGGCAATCCTCCAGTGGGACACATCATGCTATTGGTTTTTCAAACAGTTTTGGAAACTTCTGACAAAGCCGCGGATTGCAAATGGCATGAAGAAGAATGGAGGTCAAAAAGAACATAAAAACTGGATACATAGACAGCAGGGAAGAAATAGTCAGCCATGTAGAAAGTCTCAACCAGCAAATGCTCTGCTGAAAGCTCTCACCAGTTTGAGAATTAGGCTCAGGTAGTAGGTGATGTGAAGGCCTCAGTCCGAGACCCTGGAGAGCCACTGCCAGTCTGAGTAGACAGTGCTGATCTTCATGGACCCAGGGTCTGAGTCAGTATCAGGCAGCTTCATGCATTCAATAACTTTCATTTATCAAGAGAGAAAAAAGCCAACGTTTAGTAAAGCTTTTCTGTCGAATTCTTGAGTGTTAAGAACTTCCTCTCCTCCTATTTTAAATAAAGGGAATAAGATTCTGCACTTACCAAGTATTCACACAATCTCTCTCTCTTTACATCAAAAGGGTTACAAAACTCTCTATGTTGTCATGCACTATTTTCCCTCCCAAAATAATATGTAAAACACAGAATGTCAGCTCTTCCAATTCGGTGCCTGCCAATGCTTGGAAAGTAACTCTCCCTCTGAGTTTTAAGATGGATTTTAGAGACACGTGCATTATTCAACCCTTGAAGTAAGACTTCAATTTTTTAGGAGACAGGTATCTAGTGAATACAAGATGTGTATGCTTCTTTAGAAAGTAAAGTGCTTTCTTCCCCCAAATGGAAATACCAATGAAATCATATGAAACAAAAAACAGTGGTCCAAACAGAATACATAATTTACAAGTTTAATATTGAATCATGCCCTCCCTATGCCTGGGACATGCTTAAAATACTAATAATCAAGTCCCTTCTGGAAGTGTATGGTGGATGTTTTAATCTGAACCAGTATCTTGGGAAAAGATTACCATTTGGGGCGTATGTCTTCTCCCCTTGTTTGCCCATGAGTGTACGAAGAGTTTTGTTCTGGTCCAAGATTTTATTATAGAACTCCACCCCACCTTTGGCAAAGTCAGTGGAAACAGTGGCTGTGCTTCTGTCTGTCCTATAATCTACTGCCCGGCACACAGTATCATTCAACAGACAGTAACCCACAAATCCAATTGTGGCAACAGCTAGGTTATAAAGGCCTCGTAACACCAGTGGGCCAGAATATAAACCCAGGAGCTGCTTTATAGCTACTGCAGAGACGTATGTCCCAGCTAGACAAATGGGAGCAACGGCTGCATGTATTAAGGGACTGTTATTCTGCAAATACATGACTTCCCTTGCAATGGCAAACTTCTGAGCCTCCAAAGAAAGAACCAAGGCTTCCTTCAAGGCCAGGCCTTCTGTGCTCTTCCAGTCTACTTCTTTGCCTTCAATCATGACAATGTGATTGACAATCCCATGCTCATCAT
>NW_015175076.1:15044-16612 GCF_001447785.1 Gekko japonicus | reverse complement strand
AAAGACTGCAGGTAGCCATGGAATTCCAGCACTAACTGGGTGGAAGCTGAAGGCCGCAAAGGCTTGGTAATTATTTTCTGACTTCACATGGAGATCACTGAGAACTTCATGGAAAAGGTAGTCTAGTTTTCCTGAAAGCTCTGGTTGCCCCTTAACCCAGGCCTGATACAATGGTTTGAATGTTTTCTGAGGGACAATGTGAAAGGCCAGGTTGACACCAAGAAGTCCAGCACAGGAAACAATCAGAAAACCAGTCCTGTGTCTCTCCACCATGGCTGCTGCCTTGAACAGGAACCAACTTGCCATAGTCAACTTCTAGCCTGTTCATGAAAAAGAAACAAGGAATGAAAATCAGACCTCTGTCTTCTATTAAACAGCCTCCAAGGTCAATACACAAAAACATGCTACACTGCTGATTTTAAGGTTTTACATGACTTACATGACTACAAGAACAAAGTCATAAAAAGTACTGCAAGAGAAACCAGTATTCCTTCATTTAATATCACGCCCTTCACTGACTGATAAAGAGGCAAAAGGGAACCACCATCTGTGTTTTTCTGAAAGTAAATCCTCCTTAACTCAGTGGAACATTTCTGAGCAAGGATTAGATTGTTAAAACTGCAATCCTATGAGGGCTACTTGGGAATCCTCTATGAATTTGACAGAACAAAATTGGTGCACATCAGCCTTGCATTCTGGCTGTTCTATTTATCTCCAAATATCCAGAATATTCATCCCATCTATATATCTAATAGTGAAGGTGCCCCCTGCGTGCGGATATCTAAATCCGCACATCGGGGGCACCTGGGGAGCAAGGAGATTTTCCTGCACACTTGGGGCAGTCCCCAGGTGTGCACAAAAATCTAAAAAGTTGAAAAAAGGGGGGGCAATATTTAAATCCCCCCAAAAGTAAAAGAGCCTTCCCTCCACATGCACAGGGAACGCTCTGGGAGCTGCGGCGGGTTGGCAGTTGGAAGCCGCTCAGGCCTCGCCGCAGGAGCAGGGGGAGAGAGGAGGAGATCAGCAGCAGAGGCGGAAGTGGAGACCGCCAGAGCCGGGGGGAAGGGGAAGAAGTAGATCGGTGAGGCCCAGTGGCTACAAATTTATTTATGATTTTCCATTACAAAAAAAGATAACAATATTTATAATTTTCATTACAAAACCACAAAAAGAAAGTAAACATTAAAATAAAAACCAAATAGAATGAAACAATATTTTGTATATGAAATATATTTATGGAGTTACGCATTTTCCCCCAACCATTTATTAACTCTAAACCATCTCTTTTGAAAAGCCTTATCCTCTTTACCTGAAAGATTCATGTTCAACTTGTCCATTTCTGCCACATCACAGATTTTTATAATCAACTCCTCTCTAACAGGTAGGTTTTCAGATTTCCAACACTTGGCAACCAATATCCTGGCTGCAGTAAGGATATACTTACTGGGGAGCTTTGAAGATGCTATAACAATGTCCTTGGATTGTTTGTGTGTGTGTGTTCTACATATTTATTTTGTATAGTTATTTTTTCCACTGTGCTTCTCTATCTAATGTGGACTCAGCATGGC
>NW_015175076.1:0-14870 GCF_001447785.1 Gekko japonicus | reverse complement strand
CATATCTTCCCAAGCTGAATTTGGCAACCCAGAATTTATCCTCCCAACTACATGACGTAGGTAAGTCTGAGAAGAGTGTACAAGCCCATGGCCACACACTGAGTTTCCATGGCACAGCAGGGACTAGACCCTGATTGCGCTTATTTATTTATTTTAGGTTTTCAGATTTCCAACACTTGGCAACCAATATCCTGGCTGCAGTAAGGATATACTTACTGGGGAGCTTTGAAGATGCTATAACAATGTCCTTGGATTGTTTGTGTGTGTGTGTTCTACATATTTATTTTGTATAGTTATTTTTTCCACTGTGCTTCTCTATCTAATGTGGACTCAGCATGGCGTATTACAACACCTCCCCTCCTCTGCTTTCATTATGGTTACCAACCTCCAGGTGAGGCTTGGAGTTTTTGTACAATTACCACTGATCTCCAGACTTCAGAGATCAGATCACCTGGAGAAATGGCTGAGCTCCTCCCCTCCCCAACTCCACCCCATTCAGGCACTCCCCCCCCATATCTTCCCAAGCTGAATTTGGCAACCCAGAATTTATCCTCACAACAACTACATGATGTTGGTAAGTCTGAGAAGAGTGTATCAAGCCCATGGTCACACACTGAGTTTCCATGGAACAGCAGGGACTAGGCCCTGATTGCGCTTATTTATTTATTTTTTGAGACCAAGCCCTATGAGGAAAGGCTGAGGGACTTGGGAATGTTCAGTCTGGAGAAGAGGAGGTTCAGGGGGGACATGATTGCTCTCTTGAAGTATCTGAAGGGCTGTCACTCAGAGGAGGGCAGGGAGCTGTTCCTGTTGGCAGCAGAGGATAGGACTCACAATAATGGGTTTAAATTAAAGGCGGGAAGATACAAGCTGGATATTAGGGAAAACTTTTTTTTACAGTCAGAGTTGTGCAACAGTGGGATCAGCTGTCTCGGGAGGTGGTGAGCTCCCCCTCCCTGGCCGTCTTTAAGCAGCGGCTGGACAAACACTTGTCAGGGATGCTCTAGGCCAGTGATGGCGAACCTTTTAGAGACCGAGTGCCCAAACTGCAACCCAAAACCCACTCATTTATCGCAAAGTGCCAACACGGCAATTTAACCTGAATACTGAGGTTTTACTTTAGAAACTTTATTTCTACATTAACTTAAGTTGATCCAAACAAAGTAAGGAAAGCAATCCCAAATGCTTTCATTTACTTAAAATTATTTGACAGAGAATTCAACACTTTAATGATGGTCTGGGCCTGGCTGGGGTGATGGCTCTGAGTGCCACCTCTGGCACCCGTGCCATAGGTTCGCCACCACTGCTCTAGGCTGATCCTGCATTGAGCAGGGGGCTGGACTAGACGGCCTGTATGGCCCCTTCCACCTCCGCGATTCTATGATTCCATTTAACATAAGAGAACATAAGAACATAAGAGACGCCAATGTTGGATCAGGCCAAAGGCCCATCCAGTCCAACACTCTGTATCCCACAGGGGTCAGAAATACCAGTGCCATCAGGAGGTCCAGCAGTGGGGCCTCCTGTATTTCCCCTTAACTGGAGACCCAACTAATCCATTTGTCAAATAAGAGCTTACAAACAAGGGAAAGGAATTTACCAAAGGCATTCTAGAGAGCCAGGCTGAAATCTCTTCCTCCAGGCCCAAGTTCATAGGGGCAAGTGGGAAATTCAAATGGCCCAGGAACAAGCCAGGCTGAACGGCTCCTGAGGCATGGCAGGCCAGTGTTCAGCTCAGACTTGGCCCACGGCAGGAAGAAGCAACAGACGAGATGGCACCCAATGTCGGTACGGCTAGCCAGGTCTGAGCAGTGCTGGGAGAGCTGCTACAGCTTGACTCTGCTTTCTCTTGAGTGCCAGTGGCTAACTCCTCCTGAGGAGAACTTTCTCTATAAATTAAATGGACTGTGCTCCCCTGCAAGCTCTGAGGTCTCAAAATATATTCTGACTAGTTACAGTTTCAGGAACTAGGCCCACTTGCTAACTATCATATTCAGCAGACCATGAGGAATTTCACATTACCCTTTTTAACCCGTTTTGAAGCAGTTTTTGATCCGTTGTGGAGTAAACCGGTATAGGGCTGCCATTTCACACATGGCTTTCCCCTTCCAGTAAAGAGCTGGATCTAAAGTGGTTTGCCATTTCAGACTGCACCACTTCCTCCCCCCGCCATTTTTCGCCCATGTGGGCGAAAAACGGGGGGGGGGAAAGCGCATCGGAACTGGGAGAGGAAACTGAAGACTACTTGGAAGCGGTTGACAGATAAAACGCTTCAGCCCTGTTTCCTAAACGGGCCAGAAGCGTTTGTGTGTGAAATTACAAATATATTCCAGTAGTGAACCGGTTCTAAAATGGTTCTGTCTGAAATGACAGACCAGAAACCGTTTGGGAACCGTTCCTCTTCCGGATTATATCGTCTGTCTGAAATTCCTCCATGTTATGTAGCACTGGCTTGATTCCCTCAGCGCTCCACTCGAAATTCAAGAAAGACTAGCAATTCCCAATTTTAGTTCTTTAAGAAATAAAAATGGTGGTAGTGATAAGCAGCTGGGGCATTTGGGTTTCAACTCTCAAACAAGCCACCCTTACTTGGGAGGTTTTCCCCCTCTCAGGGGCAGATTAAGACTCACTGGTGCCCTAAACACTGACCAATCTTGGTGCCCCCCCCTCCTTTCCACACAGACCCGGTCCATTTTAGCTGTTGACCTGTCTGACCAGATATACAATGCAGGTTGCAGCAATACAAAAATGTATTCATAGGATGACACAATATCCTGTACACCCTTTCCCCAACTTTGGGGTTTTGGCCCTGGTGCCCTAAGCATGTGCCTTAGTCTGCTTCATGGTGAATCTGCCCCTGCCCCCACTGAATTAGTTGGCACTGCCAACCTCACTGAATCCATGAGAGATTAAAAAACCAGTTGCAAGCACCCTGCAAAACGTTATAGTATCTGGTTCTAATTAATCATGTATTTAATCGCAACCGACTTTACTCCTGCTGCTTCCTCTCCCCTCTCATCTCCTTCCCAGTCCATTGACGCTTAAAATATACATATCTTTACTAGAGATGTGAAGCCTTTATGTTTTTTTCCGAAAAATTGAAAAAGAAAAGAAAAAAAATTGATTATGGAACGTTTTATTTTAACATGATGAATAAAATATTTTAAGACATATCAGATTGATCTAATTTCTGTGTACTGAGGACAAGCAAGTCCTAGGTTACAAACTGAACTCTCCAATGCAAGAACAAGATGCATTTCTTCCTTTAGGAGGTGCGATTGTCAGAAGAAAATAAAAAAGTTTCAGTTTTGTTTTTGCATGTGGGTGGGTATTCTGTTTGTAATAATTGTTTGGCTACACTATATTTTTAATATGCTAGTTGTGATCATTTCATGCCAAGGAAAAATGTCCATAGTCATATTTTATGTTCCTAAAGTAACAGAATGACTTTCAATCTAGAAAAGACAAAAGAAATGCTAATGTAGCATTTCTTTCAATTTTTCCGAAAATTTCCGGGTTTTTTTCCCGAGCTCGGAAATGTTACATCTCTAATCTTTACAAAATCGGTGACTCTTCTTCAGCACAATCCGGGAACATTTGTTTCCCACAACTACAAAGCAAGCACCCCATCCTTTCCCCCTTCCCCCATCTGCTTTTTTAAAAATGCGGGGCACCTGCAGCCCTGCTCTCCCCAAGACAGCACTGAGAACAAAGGCCCGATGGGGGGGGGGACAGATCAGCGCCCCGTTTTAACCAATCGCTCTCACACACCCCAACCCCCGCTCCGACCTACCCAGACTTGCGCATTCGAGCAACAGCGACCAGCACCAGACGGGGCCACCGAGACGAGACGAGACGAGACGAGACGAGACGAGACGCTCCCACGTGGGTGCCGTAAAGAAAGCAAAGTGCTGTGAAAGCGGAGTCGGAGCACAACACCCGAGAGAGGGACAAGCTGAGACCGACGTTGCCATAGCAGCGCGCCGCGTTTCTCTGGAAACGGGACGGCGCCGCGAGCCTTCCTGTGACTTCCCCCAAAGCCTTTTTTGTTGTTGTTGTTGTTGGCTTCAGCTGTCCTCATGCTCCTTTTCTGGCCCGCGCCCCGAGTGACGGGGGACGGAGCAAATAACGAAGATGTTACGTTTTCATTTAATAAGACCCGCAACAGCTACTACAGAGATTGCTTTGCAGAAGTCGCATCGCGCCACCAGAAAAGCGATGCAAAGGAAGCCTGCACACGTGATTCGCGCGCTTGTCATTTGACTCAGCTGGGAATTTATTTTCTTTCAAGTCCGTCTGTGTTTCACGTGCAGTTATTCTCTCTGCATAGTCCAGAAAAGGGGTTGGCTTCAGCTGTCCTCATGCTCCTTTTCTGGCCCGCGCCCCGAGTGACAGGGGACGGAGCAAATAACGAAGATGTTACGTTTTAATTTAATAAGACCCGCAACAGCTGCTTCTACAGAGATTGCTTTGCAGAACTCGCATCGCGCCACCAGAAAAGAGATGCAAAGGAAGCCCGCACACGTGATTCGCGCGCTTGTCATTTGACTCAGCTGGGAATTTATTTTCTTTCAAGTCCGTCTGTGTTTCACGTGCAGTTATTCTCTCTGCATAGTCCAGAAAAGGGATCCTGACCAGTGTTCCCTCTAAGCTAAGTGAGTGTGAGCTAGCTCACAGTTTTTTAGCCTCTGGCTCACACATTTTTCTCTTTGCTCAGGAAGGACGGCTCCAAACGGGCAGATTAGGGCACCAGGGCCAAAGGGGGCACTCCAAAGTTGGGAAAAGGGTGAAAAGCTTAGTTTGTACATTATATTGTGTTATCATATGAATAATTTTTTGTATTGCTGCAACCTGCATTGTATATCTGGTCAGACAGGTCAACAACTAAAATGGACTGGGGGTCCGTGTGGAAAGGAAGGGGGCACCAAGATTGGTCAGTGCTTAGGGCACCAGTGAGCCTTCATCCGCCCCTGGCTCCAAAGCAAACGGATTCATGCAGCAGCCAAATCGCTTGCTCACAACTAGCTCACAGAGTAGAATTTTTGCACACAAGAGTCCACAGCTTCGGGGGAGCATTGATCCTGACTCCTGGTCCCATGTCTTCCTGTCTGTTCAGGCTGCAGACATATGTAGCATTTGATTTAACCATGCCTTAGGGGGAAAGAAGAGCCAAAGGCAGCTGCCGAGTGGGCCCCAGCGGCTGACTGGGATATTTGCTTGCCCCTGCCGACCACGGACAGCTGTGCAAACCACAAGGAGTTTGGAGGGATAGAACGGCCATTTATCACGGGACTGCTGGGAGACATTCTGTGAGAAAGCGACAACAGCTCTGCTTTAAGCCCTTCTGCTTCATTACTGTTGCTTGTTATGGGACTGATGTTTTAGAAGAAGGGGGCAATAAAGGCTACTTGCCTTGCAAAACACGTGCAATAATGCTTCCTTTAGCAGAATAATGTTGTTGTTTTTAATGAGCAACAAGTGTGCATCTGTTATTCCTGGCACAAAGCAGATAGTGTCCTTTGAAACAGCACTTTCGTTGTCATGAGCAATCTGGTTGCTCCAAAATCAAGGGCAGCTGTTAGGGTTGCCAGTTCTGGATTGGGAAACTCTGGGAGTCTGATGGTAGACCCTGGAGAGGGCAGGTTTTTATGAAGGAGAAGGATCTCAGCAGGGTATAATTCCATCGAGCCCAGGCCCGTAGCTAATGTGGGGCCCATGGGGCCTGGCCCCCTAGAATTTCTTCCAGGCCCCTGACAGTGTTCCCTGTAAACTGTTAGGTGTGCTGGGCACACTGATTTCTGACACCCAGTGCACCAGTTTCCATCTCAGTGCAGGGGTAGTGGATCTCCTCCCCCACGCCTGCACTAACTGTAGAGGGGGTCCACTCCCGACCGCCCACCTTCTGACAGAGCGGAGCGACCTGGGAGATGCCATCGCCAAAAACCAAGCCGCTTTCCTGTTGAAGCTGCTGTGCCCAGCCACCCTGCAGGTCCAGGCAGGGAAAGTAGCAGAGCTGGGATCACTCTGCTCCTGGTCGCCAGTTGGTGAGGAGGATGGAGGTTGGGGAGGGGAGCCAGGCAAGAGTGGAGGTGGGGGGGGGAGTCTTGGGCCGGCAATGTGGCCTCCCATTGCCAGCAGCATCAGGGAGTGGGCTCACTTTCTCCTGCAGTCCGGTTTAAACTGGTCTGCAGGAGAAAGTGCACCCCAAGAGCTTTTGTGTTGCATGGAGCCAGTTTGGTGTGACGGTTAAGTGCGTGGACTCTAAGCTGGGAGAACCGGGTTTGATTCCCCCACTCCTCCACTTGCACCTGGCTGGATGACCTTGGGCAAGCCATAATTCTGGCACAGCTGTTCTTGAAAAAAGAGCAGTTTCTGTCAGAGCTCTCTCAGCCCCACCTACCTCACAGGGAGTGGAAGGGAAGGCAGTTTGTAAGCCACTCTGAGACACCTTTGGGTAGTGAAGGGCGGGGTATAAATCCAATATCTTCTTTCTTTCTTTCTTTCTTTCTTTCTTTCTTTCTTTCTTTTTCTTTCTTTTCCTCTTTTTGTCTCTCGCTCTCATTCTGTTGAGGTGTGTGAGAGCTGGAAGTGAGGAGAGGCTGAGGAGCTGCTCCCCACCCAGCCTGACTTCCCTTTCTTTCTTTCCTTCCTTCCTTCCCTTCTTTCTGTCTTTCACTTCTCTCCCCCATGTATTTGCTTTCTTTCCACCTGTCCCCTCCTCTCTCTCTCTCTTCTCTCCATCTATTTGCTTCCCTTTTACCTCTTCCCTCCCTCCCCTTCCAAACTCCCCCCCCGTCCCAACCAGCACAGTTGGGGGGGGGGGATGCATGTAGCTCTGTACAGACATATAATAGCTGGCCCCCTGAGCAAAAAATTGGCCCCCAAGCAAAAAGTTGCTAGCTACGGGGCTGATTGAGCCCATCCTCTAAAGCTGCCATTTTCTCCCGGGAAACGGATATCTGTAGTCTGGAGAACAGTTGTAATTCCAGGAGATCTCCAGGCCCCAACTGGAGGTTGGCAACCCTCTTTGTAGGGGTTTGGGGGCTTCCGAACTCCAATGAGTTCCCCGTAGAGGAGATCATTGCAAGGGGCTTGATTTGGACCCCCCTCTGGCAAGCGGCAGCGAGCGGGCAGAGATCTGAATGTGTCCTGATGCAGGAGCCGGCTGAGAGCACCCATGCAGACATGGCTGCGCACAGTCGTGACTGCCCTGATGGCCATATCACTGATGAAGCATAACACCGTGAGTACATCTTAAAGCAGCAATATCAGAGTGAGTACATCTTAAAGCAACAATATCAGAAAATCTACTATCCATCGTTAAGCCCCTTTAAAGTTTAAAAAGACAATAGAATGGAGGGGTGAAGACTGTATTCTGTGGAATATAAAATTGGAGAAAAACTAGTCGAATTTGACCCTGAATCTTGGTGAACAGAGTCTCCCCCTCCCCCTTTCCCCCCTTGTCTGGAAATAAATAGTAAGCAGCTGAACAACATGAAGACGCTGAAAGAAGGACTAAAGTTGTTTATACTTTAAGTGGAATATGAAGATCTTTCAAAGGGAAAAAGAAAATTGGACCTTACCCTGATTTTTTCACTTATTATATTCCCATAACAATTTTATGTTTTTCTTTGCTGAAACTACAGATCTCCATTTTGTTCTGATCTCAATACCTTGAAATGTAAATAACAGATAACATTCCTGACTTATGTTATGACTATAACATTTGTTGATATATGCTTATTATTGTTGATTATATAGGTATTAGACGTGGTGCCACTGTAAAACTTTGTTGGAAAATATTTCTAGAGATTCTTTGAGTTAGTGTGAGCTAGCTCACAGTTTTTTAGCCTCCAGCTCACACATTTTTGTCTTAGCTCAGGAAGGAGGGCTCCAGAGCAAACAAATTTATACATTAGCCAAATCGCTCGCTCACAACTTTAATGCCAGTAGCTCACAAAGTGGAACTTTTGCTCACAAGACTCCACAGCTTAGAGGGAACATTGGATGTGACTATAACAATTGTTGATATATGCTTATTATTGTTGATTATATAGGTATTAGATGTGGTGCCACTGTAAAATATTTCTAGAGATTCTTTGGTTTTTTAACACGTTGTTGAAAAAAATGGAAGCCACAGATAGACTTCAAACGGTGCCAGAGGCTTTATTTTCAGATACAATGGAACTTATAAGCATTGAATTATTGCAGGTCTCCTTAAAGGATTTGCATAGTTTAATTCAAAATATAGCTATGGTAGTTGTAAAGAGGGCAGTCAAAGAAATTTTTTACCCTACACAAGACGAAACAGAAATGCTGATGAAACAAACTAAGAAGGAAACAGTTCAGATAGCCTGGAAAGAGGAGGAAAAAAGACATGACTGTGTAGAGGATATTGAGGAAACCTACAATAAAGATGATATGATCCACAGAATGGAGTTTGCGCCTATGAAGAGAAACAAAACTTCCACAAATGTGTACCACATCATGTTACCTCAGAGAGACAAAAGAAACCAACACTTGGATCCACCAACTACCCTGAAGACTGAGTACAGATGTCTATATTCAGAAGGTTTCTATACTTATAAGGGGAAAAGACACAAAATTAAGACTTTTAAACTTAAGAGGAGAAATCAGAAAATCAAGAAGAAGAGGAAAGCTACAAAAGGGATGGGAAATTTCTGAGGGAATTTCTGAGATTGCTAATGGTGTAAGACCATTACATTAATATCTAGAAGAAAATAAAGAATTATGCCTTTTTATATATCCAAAGAAAGAATTTAACAATATGTTTAGACAAAACCTATAATAATAGAATAAAAGAAACTATACTTATATATTTGCAAACATTATATGAGTAGGTGGAAAAATTATATAGAATTAGTTAATGTATGAGGTAGTTTAATAGAGGAAAAGAAAGATTGAAATGTTGTACCCCAATTCTGTTTGATTGTTATGAAAATATTTTTTTTTAATGTGAGGTAACCCTCTTTGTGATGCCATTAGTGGTGGGTGATACAACTTCCCACCCTATGCCTGCAAAATATGTGAACTTCTACTTGAGATTTAAGATTCTATGTATTCTCATTCTCAGCAAAACCAGTAGTGTTGTGTTCATTCGGTCCCCATTTTTCAAGGTGGTAAAGTGCGTCAAGATTACCTCTTCTCTCAGCATCTTCAGACACTGTTTTGTGAATCTTCAATGTATATTTTGTAGTCCTCATTTTCCTTAGCAGTGGGGAGGCAGTGCTACTGGACTTAGCTTCCTTTAGATGAGAGAGCACTGAAGGAATAAGGTCTTTAAAAAATATTTGCTTTATTTGCAAATATAAAAGTAGCACGTAAGTGGAAGCAAACATACACATCTGCAAGGCAGAAGTTCCCTAAAAGAGTAACTCCAACTCCTGCTAGAAATCGTGCTCTCTCTATCTCTCTTGTCTCTCCCTGTTCAAAAATAGCCAACTGCCCAAACCATTTTTATACACACATCTGTTTCTGCCTTTCAGAAGAAGGGAGTCACCTCCGAACTCTGATGCTACATCATTTCAAACACAGAGAGATTTCCCACTATGAGGTCACCATCTCCTAACCATTAGCTTCAGTTGATGAAGCTACTTCCCTGGGCGATGAACCAGCATTCTACCTAACAAAGACAGATGTTCTGCACTCTCCTTTTAATCCATGTTTGCTGCGGTGTCCTTCAAGCCATTCTGCACTAAAATTGCATTCAACCTTCTTTTTAGTTCGGGCTTCCCCCCATTCTGCATTACGTTCCCTCCCTTCAGTGGTCAGCCCGGTTTCAGCCTGCTGTTGCCCAGGGTTATTCAGATGCTGTTTTGCCGTGGACTTAAACTGGCTCAACTCAAACTCTGAGAAAATCCGGAGTGGCAGGCAGAGGCGGAAAGGACTTGGGGTTGAGAAGGATGATTTCTCCCCATCCCACTTTGCTCTCGCTGGCACAGCTCCCAACATTCTGTGCCTGCCTCCAGGAGCTTAATTAGTCCTCACCAACTGCTCGCCCCTCTCCTTTGTAGGGTTGTCAGGCTTCCCTGCTATGGCAGGACACCTCCTGCTGGCAACCGTTGTTGTCTACTGCCAGTTTTCCAGACAATGGGAGGAGGGGGAATTGCCATTGCTGTGACACTGTTACATTGCTTCAGTGGAAGCCCTGAAGTGACATCATGACTGTCTTGGAATCGTCAGAAATTCTATCGGCTGGCAACTCTACCTTTGGATAAATTACAACGTCATTTTTCTCTGCTTAGCAAGGGAGTCCCCTCCAAATACGTAATTCCTTTTATAATGCTTGCATTGTTTTATTCTGTTAAAGTGTATTATATGTAGATGCTTTGGAAGTTCTTTCTTCATTTTGGCCACTTCTCTGCTTTTAAAGTAAAGTTATAGTTAAGATACTGGCCCTCTCTCAATTCTACTCAATCATATATACATTTGTACAGTAGATGATCTTAGTGCCATCCTAAGAGTTATCAGTAGATCTAATTCTCAACATAGCCTCGTCTGTGGATACTTTAATCTGGATACTGAAGCCATGGACAGACAAAACACATCTTTCTAAAAATATGAGAAAAGCCACAAGTTTGCAAAAAATATATATCTGAAATTAAAAATCCCACTAGGGAGTTAAAAACCCCTAAAATAACAGAAGCAATTCTACCTTTAAGAAATGAATGCCCTCTGCAGTGGCGATTGTGGGGTTGCTAGGCAACCGCAACAGTATTGGTTTCTGACAGTAAAAGGCAGGGAGAGGGGACACAGCAACAACCACTGGTAGACCTGGCTCCTTGCTACTGCTCAACAGCAGCAAATGCACAAAGCCATTGTGGTATAGTGGTTAGAGTTTCAGAGTATGATCTGGGACACCCAGGTTGCAGTCAGACCGGAAGCTTGGGGAAGTTTGGGGGCGGGGCAAATCTCCATTTCAATTGGGAATGGATAATCGCGATCAGACACTACACCCCAAGACACCTTTATCTCACACAGGGGGTGTGGTGGATCATTCACAGTATTGCAATGTGTCATCCATGTAGCACAGTTCAGGTTCTTTTTTAAAGTTTCCCTGGTGCATGCGCATATGCACACAACCAAAGTGGCGCATCCATAAGGAATTCCAGGAATCCCTTCTCGGACCCCCGTTAACCTATTGGCTGCTGCCTAGGCTTATGTACACCGTGGAGTGGGGGAAGACAAAACCCACCTGGAACAGATTGGCGGGTTCGGACTGCCTATCTGCTTTATGTGTGCTCCCCCACATTCAGACATCCAGCCACACAGGATAAATGCACAGGGATCTGTAAGCGCCAGAGTTTCGGTGGTGGCGATTTACTCCATATCCAACTCTTCTTATGGTGGGGAACGGCTGCCAGATGTAGCTGTGTAACAGCAAAAAACAAGGGGCAGCAGTATGACAATATCAGTATACAAAAGAATTACTGCAACAGTGCAAAGATGAAAACCTCACAGATGTTGTACATAATATATAGTCATTTCATGGTGTTTATTCTTTTCACAGAAGGATGTCAACAGACAGTCATTGAAGAAGAACGAACTTCCCCAGAGCTAATCGTTCGTTTCGAACTCTCTTTATCAAACAACGGTCTCTTATTAAAGATAAACAACGCTCAGTGCTAGGGGAACCATCCAGCCACAACATCATATTAATAAACAATGTTTAACGACATTTAAAAAGGAATACATACAGTTCTGAATCCAAACATCACGAGACCTTTTCATAATAAACTCTTTCCAGTTCTATAATAAAACACATTGTATTTTAAACATTGTCTTATCTTATCTTATTGTTTGTCACAATATACAGACATTTAAACATTGAAATGGAATAAAACTGCTTACCAATGCATAATTTCAAAAACTTCACAGCAGAATGAATAAACCGGGCAGAAAAGCCTTCATCATTACCAGCTTGAGTTCCTATTATGTTGTTATGTTCATGTCACATGCTTTCCATGATGATGCCAACTTATATGTCAATGTGTAACAGCTCATGCATATTTTCTCAACAGATATAAATACTTTTTCACAAAGTTCTATCCAACAACAGAAATGCGATTTACTCCATATCCAACTCTTCTTATGGTGGGGAACGGCTGCCAGATGTAGCTGTGTGACTGAGCCCATTTAATCTGTACAGTAAGAGCAACGCTATTGGGCCAAACTGCCCATCTGACCGCAACCCCAGATTTGAATCTCCATTCTGCCCTGGGCCACTCATGTAATCTCAGCCTAACTTACCTCACAGGGTGGTTGTGAGGATAAAATGGAGGAGAGGGAAATGATGTAAGCTGCTTTGAGTCCCTAGGGAGAAAGGTGAGGTAAAACGGAAGTTAATAAATGTAGCTGAAGATGGGTAGCAGGCGGATGAAAGATGGTTCAGTTGATGGGTGGGAGGGAGAGAAGGAAACATGAGAAGGTGAGGATATGTGGGCTACCTGGAGACGGGAAAGAGGAAATAGTATGCAGAGGGCAATACAGAGGGAAATGAGGTGCAGCATGCAAGTATTTGCAAGTCCTTGTTTCTGTTGGAAGACTTTGGGGGATTTTTTTTGTCTCTGTTTTTTGAAAAGATATTGCAGACGTGTAGAAGAAGAAGAGTTGGATTTATACCCCATCTTTCACTTGGAGTCTCAGAGCGGCTTACAATCTCCTTCCCTTCCCCGTCCCACAACAGAAACCCTGACCCTGTGAGGTAGGTGGGGCTGAGAGAGCTCTGAGAGGACTGCTCTTGAGAGAACAGCTCTGTGAGAATTGTGAGTGACCCAAGGTCACCCAGCTGGTTACATGTGGAGGGGTGGGGAATCAATCCTGGTTCTCCAGACTCTCTTGAGTGTGCAGAAATCCTGCCTTGCATGTAGGTGGTACTTTATCACTGTCCTTTTCATTGCTACAGGCCACCAATGTCAAGCTCAGCCTAACTTTTCAACGTTCAATTCCTTGCAGACCTGTTTCCTTTACCCTCCCTGGTTATGTTAAATTCCTGGGGGGGACTGAGTGTTATTGGAGTGCATGGGAGTAGGTGCTGTGACAATCTTATTTATTTTTCACATTTATATCCTGCCCATCCTGTAAACGGGCTCAGGACGGGTCACAACGTTTTGATAAATACAATAAAATGTATAACACATTAAAATGTATAATATCAATAGTCATGCTTGCTGTAGGGAGAATCCGGCCCATTGGTGCAACTAGGTATGGCCGGTTAGCAGTAGGTGGGAGACTGCAACCTCGGGGGGGGGGCATACATGGGGGGGGCATACATGGATGCCCGCTGCCTCAGCCAAAGGCGTGGTGGAACAGGTCCGTCTTGCAGGCCCTGCAGAATTGAATGAGATCCAGCAGGGCCCTGATCTCAATAGGGAGCATGTTCCACCAGGTGGAGGCCAGGGCGGAAAAAGCCCTGGCCCTGGTCGAGGCAAGGCGGACGTCCTTTGGGCCAGGGATCACCAGGAGATGTTGACTCTCAGAGTGTAACGCTCTCCAAGGTGTATATGGGAAGAGGCAGCCCCTTAGGTATGTTGGTCCCAGGCCGTATAAGGCTTTGAAGGTCAAAACCAACACCTTGAAGTGGATCTGGTACTCAACTGGCAGCCAATGCAGCTGACAGAGTGCATGCCGAATGTGAGCCCACACAGGTGCGCTGCCACATTTTGTACCAGCTGTAATTTCCAAATCAGCTTCAAGGGTAAGCCTGCGTAGAGCGAGTTGCAGTAATCAAGCCTGGAAGTGATCATTGCATGGGTCACCGTAGCTAAGTCCTTGGGGGAGATCAGTAGCCTGATCTGCCTAAGATGGAAAAATGCAGGTCTGGCGACTGCAGCAATCTGAGCCTCCATAGATAAGGAGATATCCAGTATTACTCCCAGGCTCTTCACTGACTGGGCCGGCACCAGAGGTGTCCCTTCCAGTGTGGGAAGCCTGGTGCCCACCTCCAAACCTCCACGACTCAGGTACAGGACCTCCGGCTTTGATGGATTTAACTTCAATTGACTCTGCCGCAACCATCCAGCCACAGCATCCAAAGCCTCAGCCAGATTTCCAGGAACGGAAGACGGATTACCGTCCATTAACAGATAAAGCTGAGTGTCATCAGCATACTGATGGCAACTCAGCCCATAACTCTGGACTAACTGGCCAAGGGGGTGCATATAGATGTTAAATAGCATTAGTGAGAGGATCGCCCCCTGCAGCACTCCACATTCTAGTGGGTACCGCAGGGAGACCCTCTCACCCAGCGCCACCCTCTGTCCCCGACCATGGAGAAAGGAGGAAAACCATTTCACGGCAGTCCCCTGGACTCCTATGTCGGTGAGGTGGTGGATCATAAGATCATACTCAACCGTATCAAACGCTGCCGTTAAATCTAATAACAACAGCAGCGCTGACCTGCCTCGATCCAGATGTCTATGGAGGTCATCTGTAAGGGCGACCAGAGCCGTCTCTGTCCCATGGCCAGGGCAGAAGCCAGACTGGAAAGGATCAAGGATGGAAGGCCTGGAGTTGTTCAGCCACTGCTCTCTCAACCACTTTACCCAGGAATGGTAGGTTGGACAATCGGCGGTAGTTGGTCAGGACTGTCGGGTCCAATGATAGGTTTTTCAAGAGCGGGTGAACTACTGCCTCTTTTAAAGCCTCTGGAAAAGTCCCAGTAGATAGGGACAAGTGGATGATTTCTTCCAGAGGGGCCTGAACGCTCTCACTGCAAGATTTCACTAGCCAGGAAGGGCATGGGTCAAGGAGGCAGGTAATAGGCCTCACAGCTGCCAGGGTCCTGTCAACTTCCTCCCGCGCCCCAAGTGTCTCGTTCCTGTGAGACTGACCTTGGAGATCTCTATGCC
>NW_015175075.1:9167-17909 GCF_001447785.1 Gekko japonicus | reverse complement strand
TTTGTGGACTGCAGCCCACTTTGTCTATTGATGGGGTAAGTGGTAGCTCAGGGCCCCCCAACATGGGGTCCATGGGCACCAGAGCACTGGCTGACACCTTTACTAACACTTTTGTTTGCTTGTTTGCCATCAAGTCACAGCTGAAATATTAGACCCTGTCGGTTTTTCGAGGCAAGAGATTTTCAGAAGTGATACATCGTTGCCTGCCTCCATCTCACAACTCTGGTATTCTTTGGAGATCTCATAAGAACATAAGAGACGCCAGTGTTGGATCAGGCCAAAGGCCCATCCAGTCCAACACTCTGTATCACGCAGTGGCCAGAAATACCAGGTGCCATCAGGAGGTCCACCAGTGGGGCCAGGACATTAGAAGCCCTCCCACTGTTGACCCCCCCAAGCACCAAGAAGACAGAGCATCACTTGCCCCAGAGCCCCTATCTATACCTTGTGGCTAATAGCCACTGATGGACCTCTGCTCCATATGCTTATCTAATTCCCTTTTGAAGCTGTCCATGCTTGTAGCTGCCACCACCTCCTGTGGCAGTGAATTCCATGTGTGAATCACTCTTTGGGTGAAGAAGTACTTCCTTTTATCCGTTCTAACCCGACCGCTCAGCAATTTCATGGAGTGCCCACGAGTTCTTGTATTGTGAGAAAGGGAGGAAAGTACCTCTTTCTCTACCTGTTCTTTCCCATGCATAATCTTATAAACCTCAATCATGTCGCCCCTCAACCGTCGTTTCTCCAAGCTAAAGAGCCCCAAGCGCCTTAATCTTTCCTCATAGGGAAAGTGTTCCAACCCTTTTATCATTCAAGTTGCCCTTTTCTGCACTTTTCCCAAAGCTATAATATCCTTTTTAAGGTGTGGCGACTTCCAAATGCTAGCCAAGGCTGACCCTTCTTAGCTTCCGAGATCTGATGTGATGGGGCAAGCCTGGTCTACCCAGGTCAGGTTTCCTGACACCTGCCAATTGTTTTTTGGGGGGGTTTCTTTGAAAGTGCAAGGACCACTGGGGTTTGGGTCCAGAAGGGCTTCTCATTAGCCATTGGAGTTCTGGTTGCCTGAGAAGTTTTTAAAAAGTTCCTTGGCAGCAGCTACCACCACCAGCACAAGGCTCTTCACCCTGTGACCTACTGGCTACATGTATGCTAGAAAACATCTTTAAACAATATGTTCATTGTAAACGGCGTCCTATTAGACAGAACTTGTGCCAACATGTACCACGACCCCTGGCTCCTCCCAAGCACTATCTACCGGCTTACCTAAAACATGCATAATGTCTGCTGCCTTTGCACCAGGCAGGCAAGTCACCATATGGTCAGTACGTGGGTTTGCTACCCAGCTGTCTACCTGCCTACGGTTTGAATCCCCAACGACCAAGAGCTCCTCCACCTCCCTGCCTAGGGATGGTTCCTTGGTGCAAAAGGATACCTTTTCACCAGCTGAAGAAGAGGCCCCTTCTGAGGGCACATTCCCCTTACCCTCAGCACAGTGCCCCATTTCCTCTTGACCCTCATGTTCCCTGACAGTGGTGCAGCTGCCATTTTCAGAGTGGGACATATCTAACAAGTCCCCGAGAGTCTTCTCCATGTGCCTGACTGTCTCTGCTTCTCCAGGTCAGCCACCTTGGCCTCAAGGGAGCAAACTTGTTCCCTGAGAACCAGGAGCTCCTTGCACCGAGCACATACCCAAGACTTCTGTCCAGTGGGCAGATATTCATACATGTGACACTCCATGCAAAACACTGGATAGCCCCCAACCCCCTTCTGTCATTCTGCCTTCATAATTGCTTTTAAAAATAATTATATATAATCCCTCTTTTAAAACCTTTTGTATTTATGTGGCTGTCCTTGTAGAAAATCTGCTTACCTTACTGGGAACACAAGGAGACTGGCTTTCTGGTCCTTCCAGGGCTTCCTACAGAGCCCCTAATAAAGTTTTATCTTAAGTTATAATAAAATTTAGGGAAAAAATTAAATCAGGGACTTTCTCCCCCCCCCATTGTGAGTTGTGGGCCCCATTTTCAGATATCTAAATCCGCAGGGCCACACCAATGCTAAACAGATTTTTCCTGCAAACTTGGAGGGCTCCTCGAGTCAGCAGAAAAATCTGAAATGTTTAAAAAAACATTTGGAGTTTAAATCCCCCCCAAAAAAATTAAAGAAGGATGCCAGAAACTACTCTGGGCTCAGCAATGGTGGGGGGAGATGGGATTTCCCCCTGTGAGTCTCATAGGCCGCCCACTTGCATCTTTTTAAATCTGTAGAAAATCCAAATAACTCACCAAGATTGGTATAATGCAATTAATTTTAGTCCAATAAACCAATAAGTGCTCACAAGGAAAGAACGATGGTGAGTGAAATCCTGTATGAGATACACAGTCTCATGTTTTATATGGAGAGGATAATCACATCCATATTCACTTTAGGCAGACTCTAAGATTTATGTACAAAGTTATGAGCCATTGACTGTAAAGGTGAGAAATAAGAGTGGGCAGAAGCTCCCACAGCATCATTTCTGAAACAAGTTAGCATGTAGACAGTCTGTGTCGAGGAGGCGTTTTCTATCACCTACAATAATTATGGGGAGCCTCTCTTGAACCACCTCAAGACTTAATCAGCTCAATGAGAACGGGAAGCATCACAGGTCAAGTTAATTATCATGGTATCACACCTTTCACAATTCAGAAGAAGGTGACACTGGCTGTGTTAATTTTTTTAATTGAAAAAGACATTGGGTACAAAGGAAGGCCATTAAGTTCTCTTTCTGTTCTACGTTTGGGACTATTGTTAGCAAAGAAGGACAATTCTCAACTTTTAGCAAGTGGCAGGGGTCCTTTCTTAGAAAAAGAGGTGCAGGAGTTCATTAGCATAACTTATTATCATAACTTATTTGCATACGCCACACACAAAGCAACACCCACCGCTCAGGCTCCACTGGACTGTTTTGGATGGCTAGCTATTGAGGGGGGGGGGAAGCGCAGATCTGCCCTCACAGAGGAGGGAGAGCTTGTACCTGAAGGCAGGCTGGAGGGTGGGTTCTGCAACTTACCTGGCTGCTTCTTGCTCTGACTGAGGGCTGCTGGGAGCAGGGGGCAGGGCTTGTTGCATGTGCCCGCCCCCTGGGCTCCTTACTGCCGGAGCTCCGCTCCTGTGCGCTCCCGCAGGAAATGACCCCTGGCAAGTGGTAACTTTTATCCTGGATATCCCAGGCTAGCACGATCTTGTCAGATCACAGAAACTAAGCAGGGACGGCCCTGGCTAGTTGGATGGGAGGCCTCCAAGGAATTCCAGGCTCATGACTCAGAGGCAGGCAATGACAAACCACCTCTGAACACCTCTTGCCTTGAAAACCCCAAAGGGTCGCCATAAGTCAGCTGTGACTTGATGGGCGAAAAACAACAACAACAAATCCTTTAGACATCAGTATGGCTACATGGATCACCCTTTTCAGGGTCAATAATGGTCATTTCTGGTTGTCCATGTACATCATCAATCTTAATTGAGCCTATCATAAGGGACAAAATCTGTTTTTCGTTTACTTTGAAACAAATACATGTCTATTTTATATCTGTTGACATGTATTAATTTTAAATTAACTAACAGAATCATTAGGCCCATATATTCATTTAGGTGCTTAATTCTATTAGCTTCTGAGATCTGACCAGACTGGGCTACACCACCCTGTCTTCCCTCCCTTGTAATGGTGATCATCATTTTTTAAAAAAAAGTCTTCTGGGGAATGGGGGAGGGGGGAGGCAGGGAAAATGGTGGTTCATGGTCTTGGAGGCAGACAGGGAGTTAAATCAATTGCCCTGGTTTCTGAAAATTAATCCACCCTCTGGTTGCTAAAACAATATAGTGTACTCCACCATCAGTTAAGTTTTTATTCCATCTTTCTTCCAAGGAGCTCACAATAGCATACATCAGGGGTGTCAAGCATGTGGCCCGGGGGCCAGATCGGGCCCGCAGTGCAACTGGCTCTCTTCTGCTTCTTCTCCCAGTTCTGCTGCTGTTGCGTTATTGTAGGTTTGCAGCTTACAGATACACACCCGAACAGCACACTCAAGATTGCAACAGCACAGACATTTTGATGCAATAATTCAGAGCAAGAGGTGTCAGTTATCAGACACTGTTAAATAAACAAAATATTGCAAGAGTGCTAATGTTTCAAGCCTGTTTTTATTTTAAGTTAAAAAACCCCTACCTTTGTGTTTATGTCCTTTATAAAGTTTATACCTCCGCTACCTGGCATTACATCTTATGACACACATGGCCCAGCCCAACAAGGTCTCCTTTATGTCAGATCCGGCCCTCTTAACAAATGAGTTCGACACCCCCGGCATACATGGTTCCAGCCTCCTCTATTTTAACCACAGCTCCATTCATTCCATTACAAAATTCATAGTGCACTTCCTGCATGATAAAGCTAACAAAGTCAATATTGCAAGAGTGCTTGTGTCCTTTATAAAGTTTATATCTCCACTACCTGCCATTACATTTCATAACACACATGGCCCAGCCCAACGAGGTCTTATTTATGTCAGATCCAGCCCTCATAACAAATGAGTTTTACACCCCTGCTGTATGGTTTAACTAGCTTTTCCAGCATCGTGCTATTGTCACATCCGGTGCACACAGGAAGTGATGTCAGCATGTCTCTGGTGATTTCACTGCTGACACACACCCCCATTTTGGCATCATCACCCCCACACCAGTCAACTGAGCAGCACTGGAGAGAACTTGTTAGGGGCAGGGGATCCCTCTCCCAGGGGGCTTGGAAACCCTGATCCACGTTGGAAAGGACTTTAAATTTAGACATTTTGCTATGTTCATATAAATACTGTGAGTTAAACTAGCAACCACACAATTGTTTATTTATTCAAGGCCTACCTGTCTTCAGGACAGACTGGACGTTTGTCCCAGACATCCAGGGCTATTTTTGGGCAGGAACGCACAGGAATGGAGTTCCAGCTGGCTCCCAAGTTGGCCACGCCCAGCAGGAACTCATTAGCATAATAGGCCACACCCAACAGCAGGAACTCATTAGGATTGGCTACATTAGGGGTGTGTGGCCTAACATGCAAAGGAGTTCCTGCTACAAAGAAGCCCTGGGTTTTGACAACAAACAAGGTAAACAGAATAACAAGCAAAAGGTGGGTGTGGCTGGATGACCACACTTCTGGCAACATGTGGGTGCGGCCTAATGTGCAAATGAGCTGTGCTGTCAGGGGTGTGGCCCAATATTATGCTAATTGGGTGTGGCCTATTATGCTATTATGCTAATGAGTTCCTGTTGGGCTTTTTCTACAAAAAGAGCCCTGCAGACATCCATTTTGAGCAAGGTATCCAGGGATAAGAGTGTGGCAAGTAATGGTTGAGAGTCATGAAGCTAGGTGACAAACAAAAGCTAGGTGACCCCAGAGTTACCACAGCTGAATGCTGAGAAGAAAAAGAAGGGAGAGTCACAGGAGACGGGAGGAAGGCCGATTTCAGACTCAGGACCTTGAGCCAACTGACTCGGTGTTTAACATTTCAATTTTTAATTAATTAGAGGATCAGAGTTTTAAGTCTACATGGCCCCTCACTTCACATGCTAATCACAAACATAAACGCTGGATTACGAATTGCCAATTTCCAAGCACAAATTACTTGAGCTCTGGACGGAAAAATTACGGAGAGTAAAGTCCACACATTAATTATTAATTTCCCACCAAATGACTTATTTCAGTAAGGAGGCATTGCTGTGTTTGCCAAGCTTCCCAATTAGAGCTGAGGAGGACTGGATAATTTGTTAAAGGAAGCAACACAAAGGAAGTGTCACTTGCCCCACCTGTACTCCTTCCTTTCCCATCCTCCGTATCAACTGCAGCATTTCACAGATACTAAGAAAGAAGACTGGCTGTGAGGAGATGGAAGTCAGTCCTGTTTTATTCAGTGGACGTCCCAGGAAAGTATTCTTAAGATTGCAGCCAGACCAATTATGGCAGTTTGGTGTAGTAGATAGGATCACAGACTCTAATCTGGGAGAACTGGGTTTGATTCCCCACTCCTCCACATGCAGCCGCTGGTGTGACCTTGGGTCAGGCATAAATTCTTTCAGAGCCGTTCTCTCAAGGGCAGTTCAGAGCTTTCTCAGTCCCACCTACCTCACAGGGCATCTGTTGTGGGGAGGGGAAGGGAAAGGAGATTGTAAGCTGCTCTGAGACTCCTTCAGGTAGTGAAGGGCGGGGTATAAATCCAACCTCTTCTTCTTCTTCTTGATGCTGAGAAGAATCAAATATCAACCCTTTCTGAGATACTTCAAAGGCCACTTTGTACAGTCAACAAAAAGAGGTAGTTATGTTTTTCCTGGACTGTTGGGCTGTAAGAAAATACAAAGACAAATATGGTCACAGTCCATAGACATGAAAAGATAAAGCCACAGGAACTGTGTAAAGTGCACTCAATGTTTCTTTAACGATAGCAATAATGTTATAAATATGGAAATTACAAAAGTGATACTAATATTCAAATTGTAAATCCAGTTACATAAGATAGAAGATAACAACGACGGCAGGATGGTGGTCTCCAGAATGCGATGCCGTTTCGACAAACGTCTTCTTCTGACCAAGAATCTATAAGCTTATACATGATATAATACATATGAACATTAGTACTTACATCTTAGGTAATTGTACCACAAAAGTTAAAATAAACTTGGTACAAAACCTTACTAGATGATGTGTGGAAAATTGCACTTGAATCGAAAAGCTACCCGATTCCCATGGAGTTCAATAACAGTTTCTAGAAAAAACATAGCAAAGCAGTGAAACCAGACAGGCTAACTACGCATAATTATATAAAGCCAAAGCTTATACAAAAATGTTCAAACCTACTTACCACCTGTTTCATTGCACAAGCGATGGAGAAAATTTCTCTCAGACGAAATAAAGCTTATGTGTTAACCAGGTGTTGGTGGTTCCTAAGTTATACTGAGTTCACACCATCATGGATTGCTCCAGAATCAACTTACATAAAAACTGAACAATGGCTGGGTGTCGTAACATTGAAACACTAAGGAAAAAGAGTTACAGGAAACAACTCAGATCTAAAGATGCATTTCTCCATCCCAGTTGTAATTCTGGGAGACCTTCTGGTCCCAGCTGGAGGTGAACAACCGTAGGTGTTGGTCAGGTGTTTCTTCATGGGGAGAAGAGTTTCCCTGGCATAGCACTTCAAGGAGAAAATTCTTTGACAAGCAAGGGAGCTCTCAAGTATGCCATCCTCAACCAGTAACCTTATGTACTTCACCAAAATTTTACCTAAGAAATTGAAATTAGAATTCTGTTTTTGACTGGTTTGACATATATTGCCTATGAAACTTTATCTGCCAAATATCAAGTACTAACCATTCCTCATATGCTGCCAAGTACTGTATAGCATTACACAACAACCACCTGGACTTCCAACTAAAAACAGCATTTAACAAGCATTGTGCAATCTTAAACACAACCACACCCTCCGTTTAAGTCAATGGACTTAGAAGGATATAGCTCTGCTTGCATTGAACAGCATCACTTATCAGTTACCAAGTGCTAACAAACATCAAACTGAAAGCAATGCTGCTGCAATTATCAACTGTTCAGTGAACATACAGCAAATATTTGAGCCTTCAGAGAACATCTGTGTCTGGTGGAACCATGAACAAGATCACCTGGGCAGTCACCAAGACTGAAATAGGGTTGCCCAGCTAAGCCAGACAACCAGCAGGAGGGCTGGGCGTGGGGACATTGTGGTTGCACGTGGTGTTGACAACATTGCTATGTCACTTCCTGATTAAACCTGGAAGTGACGAAGGATAGTTCTTGGAATCAACAGCACCTCTATGATAAAACCATAGAGTTTCCACTGATTCCTAAAGCTGCTCTAGGTTACTTTTTGGGTTTCCCCACAAGTGATGTAGCAACACACACACACACTGCTTGAAGCAAAGCCACAGAAATTCCAAGAGCCCAAAGAAGGGTTGGCCACTCTGCCAGTAAGGCCACCACCGGATTGATAGAGGCAGTCGGAGTACTGTGCACAGTCCTACTGGGCCAGCAGGGATTAGCACACCTTGGAGGACAGGGATTCACCTTTGCTGGGGAATCCAAGCAGGTAGAAGGGCAAGAGAAGCCCAGCTCAGAAAAAGCCCTGTAGGGAGCCAAAGTCAATCAGGGAGTGTCATTCCTGCCTGTCCTGGGTGTCCATGAGTGTCATCCCTGCCTGCTCTCCAATTTTGCCATCAGATATCCAGGTTGCTCAGGAGGGCAGAGACTGTCTTCTTGCAGATGTAGCTTCCCCCAGGAGATGGATATAACATGGGCCCTTATGCAGGCCAGGGTGGAAGAGTTTGGCTCAGCTACAACACTACATAAGAACATAAGAGACGCCAATGTTGGATCAGGCCAAAGGCCCATCCAGTTTAACACTCTGTGTCACACAGTGGCCAGAAATACCAGGTGCCATCAGGAGGTCCACCAGTGGGGCCAGGACATTAGAAGCCCTCCCACTGTTGACCCCCCCCCAGCACCAAGAAGACAGAGCATCACTTGCCCCAGAGCCCCTATCTATACCTTGTGGCTAATAGCCACTGATGGACCTCTGCTCCATATGCTTATCTAATTCCCTTTTGAAGCCGTCCATGCTTGTAGCCGTCACCACTTCCTGTGGCAGTGAATTCCATGTGTTCATCACTCTTTGGGTGAAGAAGTACTTCCT
>NW_015175075.1:7428-7603 GCF_001447785.1 Gekko japonicus | reverse complement strand
ACCTGTTTGTGCCTTTCCTAACCTGCGGAATATATATATTTTTTGTACTTCTAGGATCGTAGATTTAAATAGTTTCCAAGCTTTCCCAATGGTTTTGGCCCTTTCTACTTTTTCTTTCAGTTTCCTCCCCACATGTCCTCTCATATCAGAGAAGTTACCCCTTTTAAAGTTAAAA
>NW_015175075.1:0-7227 GCF_001447785.1 Gekko japonicus | reverse complement strand
CAATCTCTTTTTCTTGACTAGAACACATATTGACCCAATCAATGTGTGGGTAATTAAAATAACCTATTATGACACAGTGATTTTGTCTAGCTGCTAACTTGAATTCATTCATCATTTTATAATCCTCCTCTATCTTTTGATCTGGTGGGTGATAAAGTCCCAGTGTTAAATTTCCTTTTGCCCCCTCTATTTCAACCCATAGAATTTCCAGAAGCGAATCCAATTCTCTTAGCCTTTCAATCTTTCTGGACTTTATACCCTCTCTGACGTACAGAGCCACCCCACCTCCAACACTTCCCCCCTATCCTTCCGATATAATATATAACCGGGAATCACTGTATCCCACTGATTTTCCTCATCCCACCAAGTTTCTGAAATACCCACCATGTCTATTTTTCCCTCCAACACCAAGCACTCCAACTCCCCGATTTTACCTCGGACACTTCTAGCATTTGTATAGAAACAGCTATAATTTCCCATACAAGTTAAGCCTGCAACCTTCCTCTTGCTATCTCGAGACCTTGTCAGGCAGCCCATGTCACTAGCCATGGTCTCAGTGGACAATTTCAATCCACCTCCCTGTAGAAAAGCTACACTGAAGTAGCTAACTATAACTGAAAGGGAAAACGGGTTGGGATAACCCATTCCCTCCCTTTCCTGAGGACTAGTGGGCCCTTCAGGACTAGTGAGTGACCATGGATGACGGTCAGGCACTGCATCAGAGCTTCAGAGGCCTCACAATCTGGAGAAAACGAGACATCAAAACTCTCTAAGGAGAATTTCAAGGAGGGGTAGATGGTTTCATCTGTGGCTCCTATGATTTTAACAGCTGCATATCAGGAGGAAGAGGGATAGCAACTGTGATCTGACTAATCTCCTCTAGTATCCCAACAGCTTCTCTCTGACACTAAATTCGTAAAAGCACATGGGCACTGACTGCCAAATTTATTTCCCCTCCGTTTATTATCAGGCCTCTGAAAATATACGGCTTTATCTATTCTAGCTTCCCATATGGATTTTTTGTTCCTCGGGCTTATTAAAGATTGATAAAAACATTCAATTACTTCAGAATGAGATTAAGAGCTCTGGACGGATTAGTGCTCTCTTTGCGGATATGCATGTTCTTTATACATAAAAAGCCAAATACTTTTAACTTCCTCTTAATGTCTTGACCTCACAGGTACCCCCATGGGACTTTCATGAGTAGTCAGGGAGAGCATTTACTGACCTCACAGGTACCCCCATGGGACTTTCGTGACTGACAAGGTATCATAAGTAGTCAGGGAGAGCATTTAGAACCATTTGGACTTCTGCTTAATTAACAATGTAGTCCTAAACTAGGGCTGCCAACCTCCTAAACTAGGGCTGCCAACCTCCAGGGGGTCTGAACTGGCAGAGACTGATCAAGAGAGAGATCTTGGAGTTGTAGTAGATAACTCACTGAAGGCTGCTTTGGAGGGTGGGCTCTGTGGCCTTGTACCCTCCTGTGGTCCCTCCCTCCCTCAAAACCCTGCCCTCCCCAAGCTCCACCCCCAAAATCCCCAGGTATTTCCCAACCTGGATCTGGCCACCCTATCCTAAACAGAGTTACATCCTTTGAAGCCCACTGACCTTAATGAACTTAGAAGGATGTAATTCTGCTTAGGATTCTACTGTGTATCTGCTAAGTCAGAGGCCTGAACCAGAAAGTGAGGCTCGAGGCGAGACTGGTGAACTATTTAGGCCTCCACCCTTTCTTCTGGTGCAGAAGCAAACAAGGGCAATTTATAACCCCCCCCCTTTATGACTGTCTGGTAGAAAGAAGCCTCTGGATGGGCCAAGTTTACTATAAACCGGGAGACCGGGAGGCGCCCGATGACGCGCAACGCAGGGCGCGGAGGAGCCTGAATCGGACAGAGCCGAGGTCAAGAAGCGGGCGGGAGTCATGCGCCTGTGCGGTCTCGCCGACAACAGTCGTCCTGCAAAAATGCCAAGAGATCGCCTGGAAGAAAGCCACGCCAGAGCAACAACAAGGTTCTCCACCTGGGTGCTGGTAGGCTGCCCCACCCCTATCATGTGGCCCAAGTCAGGGATCAGGGGTTATTAGAACCACCATATATGTAAACCGCCCAGAGACCCTCCGGGGTTAGGGCGGTATAGCAAGTTGAAAGTATAAAATAAATAAATAAATAAATAAATACAAGGAAACTAGTTTCTTTGGTGACAACGGGGTAATACTTGCTGCAGTTCTGTTCCTGGCTTCTCTTAGCAGCTTGGCTGTCTGCAGGCCCAACACTGCATTGTAAGAAGCAAGGATGAGAATGTGAAAGTATTCCCAGAATCCGATCAGACGACTCTTTAGATCCGCGCGAGGCATGATTGCCTCACAGATCTAAAGATAATGTCCAGACACAAACATCTGGGAAATGTCCCTCTTCCGTGGGCATCCCGTTTTGCCGCGCTTTGAGATAGCACTTTAAATCTGGGGTTTTCGGTTACCCACGGGACAACTGCAGATTTTCACCCATCTGATCGTTCCATGAGCGTTCAATCCTCCTGTCAGGGTGGTCTGACATCAGACCATCCTAAGCAGGCACCATTTTAAAAAAATCTCTACACATGCACGGATCAACAAGGACGTGCTGTCATGTCTATGCACATGCACAAAAGTTTTTTTTTAAAAAACCCACCACCCGCCTCCTTCAACGAGGATACACTGTGATGTCTATGCGCATGCACAAAAAGTTTAAAAAAAACAAAACACTGCACATGCCTCCTTCATTGGATGCCATCTAGACAATCCACAACGGATGCAGCGTGCGGTAAGGCGATTCACCGGGGGGATGTCTGGTCATGCTATGATGGCTTAAAAAGATCGAGATAAAATTCAAGCTGGCATAATGATGGGATTAGCTGCCCGTCTGAACGCACTCCATGATAACAAAAGAAGAAATCTGGAGGAATAGATCACTTTTTGTTTGCAAACTTCGATAAAGCTGTTAAAAGAGGGCAGAGGGAAAAAAGGAAATGAAAGCAAAGAAAAACTTCCCCGTTTCTCCCGCAGTGATGTTTTCTAGCTGGAAAATTGGGCCTATTTCCTAAAGGTAAAGATCCGTTGTAATCCGGCATTCATCAACTGTTTCTTTCTTCAATAAATTCTATTTGAGACTTAAAAAAAACAACAACTGTTTCTTTGAACTGCTGTGCTAGGAGACGGCTGAACTGTAAAGGAGTTAGAACAGAAAACAAAACTGGGTAGGTGTTGATAAGGGAGGCAGCCTGTGGCACCTGCCCAACTTCAGTGGCAAGATTCAAACAAACAAAAGCAGCAGTTCCTCAGAAGATTCTTATGTATTTACTTGTGTGTATGCTAGAGGCATGTAAAAAGCTGTTGTGGGCATGAGGTAAGGTCAGCCGGCTTCTTTGTGCAATGTTCCTTTGTGCATAACACGCCCGTGCTTCAGGGGGAGCAGTAGAACTAGAAGAAGAGAAGATGTTGGATTTATACCCTGCCCTTCACTACCCAAGGGAGTCTCAGAGCGGTTTATAATCTCCTTTTCCTTCCTTTCCCCACAACAGACACCCTGTGTGAGGTAGGCGGGGCTGCGGGAGCTCTTTCAAGAACTGCCCTGGAGAGAACAGCTCTGAAAGAATTGATGAATGACCCCAGGTCACGCCAGCAGCTGCATGTGGAGAAGGGGGGAATCAAACCTGGTTCTCCCAGATTGGAGTCTGCACTCAACCACTACACCAGACTGGCTCTCTAGGAAGGCTAGATAGGTCTCTTCTAGAATTCTTCCATCAGTGCACTCTGCTGCTGTCCCTTTATCTATCCAGAATGCTACTCTTATGGGTTCCTTCATTCTTGCTAGCTCCTTCTGTTCCTTTTTCCCCTCCCTAACTGCCATGAGGCAAGACATACTCTCCACAATCTCTTTCCATCCTCATTTAGATGGATAGTTAGAGGCTTTCCTTGCTACCTTTCCCGTAAAGGAATTCTATTTCTTTTCCAAAGCAACAAGCTTTGTGTGGACTTTGTTCCATAAGCAGCATTTCCCTTCCACAGCACATACCAAGCCCCAAATTAACAATATTGTTACCCAAATGCCCTATATGTGTCTCCCTCAACAATAGGAGTGTCCCCCTTTTTAGTGTCAAACATACATTCAGACATGTATCCTCAGAGGTCATTTCGGGGGGGATAGCGGGGGATCGCAGTTCCCCCGGGTGAGGTATGGGGGCGGGGCACATGACAAAGCCCTGCCCCCAGCTTCCGGCCGCCCGCTTCTGGCCCTCATTCAGCCAGGAGGAGGCAGGAGAAGAGGGAGGGTAAGTTGCTTCCTCCCTGCCTCTCCCCACCCCTGCACTTCCGGTGATGGCAGGGTGTGTGGCATATGCTAATGAGTTATGCTAATGAGTTCCCCTAGCTCTTTTTCTATGAAACAACCCCTGTGTATCCTAATTATTACTTGGGATCTTTTGCCAGATGTAACCAAAGTCCTGGAATTGGGCAGTGCTTCACATGAAAGGGAGGGATTCCCTGAAATAAACAGGCATAGTTTTAAAGCGGAACGTTTATTCAGGAAATGAATAGCATAGAAGAAGAGAGTAAGAGCACACATTCACACAGACAAACAAAAGGCAACTGATCTATGGCTAGCCCCTAACATATACAAATCTAACATTCTAGGAATGGGAAGAAGAGGAGGTGGAGATTGGATTTATACCCCACCCTTCACTACCCAAAGGAGTCTCAGAGCTGCTAACAAACTCCTTCCCCTTCCCCTTCCCACAACAGGCACCCTGTGAGGTAGGTGGGGCTGAGAGAGCTCTCTCAGGAACTGCCCTTGAGAGAACAGCTCTGGAAGAACTTGTGACTGACCCAAGGTCACATCAGCAGCTGCATGTGGAGGAGCAGGGAATCAAACCTGGTTCTCCCAGATTAGAGTCCATGCTCCTAACCACTACATCAAACCGGGGGGAGAAGGTAAGATGATGTCCAGAAAAGATTCACTGAAAGACACAGATTAGATTATGGAAACAGGATGGGAACCAGCTTGCAATCTCCTGTGCTGAGTTGCAGTGGCAGTACTTGAGGTAAAAGCTGTCCACTGTTTGCCTGACGTGTCAGGACCGTGAGTCAGAACCCAAACCAAAAAATCTCTTCTTTTCCAGGGTTGGTACCAACATTGGAAGTCCCTGAGGCTATCTTTATACCCCAAGAAGTGTGTTTATAGGGGTCAAATAAGATGCTTGCTGAACAGGATTGGATCGGAACCAAAAGTTTAAAAAACGTATCAGTCGATCAGGTGAATAACTGCTAGGCGGATAATATTCCTCAGGGAGGGAAACATTGGGGTGCCAGTGTCTCTTTGGTGGAATTTTCAAATCTAAAAGAATAATTAAACCAAGTTATATCATATCCACTTGCTGAGACAAGATTCCAGGGGGAAAACTTAAGTCTGAGGTACAAAAATGTCAGTCTGAGAGATGGATGGGTTTACATGTCACTATTAAATAACTGGCAGAGCCTGTTGTGTATGTGGAGCACAAGGAAGTAAATTAACTGAGACTCTACTACCACTTTGGATGGAGGAGGGGGGAGGTAGACGTGTTCCCAAGAAAGCCATTGTTTGATGTCCTTCTTCCCTTTTGAAATGAAAAGAACTTCAGAGCACAGATGCTCCCCCTGCCTCCCCTCCCAAGATTATGCTATGAAATGATTGTATCACTCTGGGACAGTAAACGAAGAAATAACCAATCCAATCCAAATACTTTTATTGGCATAAAAAGAAAAAGGGGGGAAGGTGCAACATGGCCAATTTACAGAGAATTTCAGTTATAAAAACCATCAAGCATCACATAGAAAAGCTAGACTTTTGCTCCCTGATTGTTACGGCAGCCAAGAGGTACCTTGCAACTGAACTTGTAATGTGGGAACATCGGTCAGATAGTAAAAGAAATACTAACTTCTCCTCAGATAAACTGTGAAAGTTAGATACAAAAGGTTAATTATACAGTCCCGCACTTCCCCATAAAAATCACAATGAAGTAGAACATGGGCTACCGTTTCTAGGTGCCTTCCCTTACATGGACAAAATCTTTGTTGATGGGAAGTGTTACCAAACCTCCCAGACAATTCTGCTGAGGGTAAAACATTGAGTCTTGCTAACACAAAAGAGCGGTGTACCTGGGTTGAGGTAATCTGGGAAAGGTAAGCAGCAGGCAGTCCATATTCTGGAACGATACCAAATGCTAAAGGGGAGCAAGTTTTGTGTTCAAGAAAACAGATAGTCTGTTTCTCAATGTCTAGAATCCTCTGTTTCAAAATTCTAAACGCCTGCGTTTCACTTAACATGCAGAGGCTGTCCAAAGAGATGCCTATAGAATGTATTTTCTTCTGCACTAAGAAATAACAAAATGCAGTGCCTCTCTGGGGGAATTTCCATAGAAAGATCCCAGCTGCCTTCTGGAGTTCTGATCTAAAGCCTGGTCCTTGGATTAACATATATACACAATGAAGAAGTCTCAGAAGAATGAGCAAAGGTGATTCATTGGACAAGGGTGAGACATAAAAGGGTGCAGTCTCATAGGGAGGATTACGGATCCACTTCTATGTAGTTATGCTCAACCATCTACTGATAACCATCTTGCTTGCCGGTCATGATCAGGAAGCTGATAATTTGCCATCCAAATTAATTCATTTGTGACCATTTGGACTGCTTTTGCCACATACTTAGACCACTTCCTCATACCTACCACCCCCTACATACCCATCTGCTGCCACTTCCAATTGTTTAATGGCACACAGTTAAAGGGGGGTATCTATTTAAGGGGATATGAAATGGGATGGCCCAATCACATTAGATCTTAGAAGCTAAGTACAGTCAGTACATGGATGGGAAACCACCAAGGGTCCCAGTCACACCACTGAGATAATCTGGGGGCAAAGTGAGGCTTTTTGCTCCAGGGTGGCAATGGGGGGGGGGGAGAAGCGGCATGGCACCATCACCCATGTGGCGATTGCAAGCCGCCGCTTCCCGACCTCACGGGCATTTTCCCCCCAAGCTGGAGTTCCCGCATGTGCATGACCATGGAAGCGCATGACCAAGGAGGCTTAAAAAAAAAAACCCTGGTGTGAGACGGGAAGCAGACGGGCGCCGGATGCGAGGAATACCAGCACTTCCACGCTCCGTCACCTGCCCGCGCCCCGCGTTTCCCAGAAAATAGTGCACTTTCCCTGGTATC
>NW_015175074.1:0-18619 GCF_001447785.1 Gekko japonicus | reverse complement strand
GGCGGTCCACCGCACGCAAGTGACTGCCGGCTCCAACGCCTTGGACGAGGACGAGGTGCACTGGGTCCGTCGTCGGTCATCTCAGCCATCTGCCAACGCGGGCAAAGCCTCTTCGACCGCCTCTGCCCCGTGCGCCAGCTGCGGAGAGGGTCATGAGCGCCGGTCGTGCCGCTTCTGAAACGCAGTCTGCCGGACCTGCAACAAATGGGGGCACATTTCCCGGGTTTGCCGCTCCAAGGGACAACGCCAGAAGTTGTTCACCCACCAGACCACGCCGGAGCCGCCCATCGACCTCCACACCCTATCAGCCCACTTCTCGCAATACCGGGTCTGTAACTTGGGACTCTGGGACACTTTAAATAACCTATTGGGAAATGGGTGTGTGTGTTTTGGGTGGCGATTTCTCGGTGAATATAAGCCAGCCTGCGAGCCGGCCAAAGTCGTCTTTTTCCTGATCGAATAAAGTACGCTTTGCTGAAACCACTCTCCGTCTGCGTACTTTTCCAGTAGAATTTTTCCTCACAGGACTCCACAGCTTAGAGGGAGCATTGGTTTGGGGTCTACAAACCGGCCCAGGTTCATGCTGAATTTTGGCTCATGAGTTGGTTCATGCCCATCCCTACTGGTTAGTACTTGTATGTGATAACTCTGAGGAAGTCCAGGGCTGTTACACAGAGGCAGGCAATGGCAAACCACCCTTGCATCCCTTGCCTTGAAAGCCCTGTGGAGTTGCCATAAACTGGCTGCAAATTGACTGTTCTTTCTACCACCAACATCACTGTAGGAACTGAGACTAGATTAAAAGGTCCATGCTAAAACTGATGTTCTTAGAGAAATGGTTGGGACATGTTGTAACCAGATTATTGTGCTCTAGTAATGAATTACTGAGAGGACATGCAAACAACAGGGGAGTGTAATTCAGCAGCTCATATTTCTTTTCAGCTAATTATTAGACTGAAAAAGGCAGAGGCCTCAATCTGAAATAACTAAGTCATGCTTAAGTTCCAATAAAATGAATTGGATGTTATGTTCTATTGACTTTAAAAAATGTGACTAGTTTTCTTTTGATTGGGACCCAAGGTGTGAAATCATACATCTCCAAATAAGATATGTTCCACCAAAAATCATCACCAACAGCCATGGGTTGTATCCTACCACCTCTTGTGCTTGATCACACCTAATTCACTTCTTCACTGCAGCCCCCATTCCACATGTCTTCTGTTCATGTGGATTTCACAATCCCTAATATGGCTTTTTCGGCAATCAAAAACAGGTCTTCCCTCCTTTCACCAGCAAAAACGCTGGTAGGATCCAACCCTATATCTCTACAGTGGTAGATATTTTCACTTACTTAGCTAGCAACACCTGAAATAATCATTGTTAATGAAATAGCATATCTTTGGGCAGGTTTCATGAATGTCTTTGTGAGAAGCAAAGTAATTTAGCAATCTACATTGACGCATTCTGGGGCCCGGCCTCCCGACTTCCTAACAAGGACCCACAACTTCCCCACCTGTCAGCAGCCCCACAGGCTCCATCCTGGGCTGGCGGCCAAATCAGGCAGAATCAATTTCGGCCAGCAGAAAGACTCCCGGGTGTCAATTTTGGCAGTACGAGACGATGGGGGGGGGTCTTTCCGCCATCCGAATGTCAGTTTCAGCCCCATTATATCCTATGGGCTATTGAAGTCAATGGCAAAAACATAGGGTACATTCTAGGGGGCTGGAGGGGAGGTGGTTTGAGGGAGAGGCTCCAAACTTGCAGGATAGCTGCTGGAGCATCTTCCCAAGATACCCACCAAGTTTCAAGAACATTGGATCAGGGGGGTCCAACTCTACGGGCCCCCAAACAGGTTGCCCCCATCCCCTCCATTGTTCTCTATGATGGAAAAATGTTACTTTTTTCCCACTATAGAGAACAATGGAGGGGATGGGGACAACCTGTTTAGGGGCCCATAGAATTGGGCCCCTTCGTCCAATGTTTTTGACACTTGGTGGGTATCTTGGGAAGAGGCTCCAGCAGCTACCCAGTAAGTTTGGAGCCTCTCCCCCAAACCACCTCCCCTTCAGCCCCCAGAATATACCCTATGTTTTTGCCTTTGACGTCAATGGCCCATAGGATATACTGGGGCCGATTCAGATCAGAGCATCTGAATCGGCCCACAGCAGCCCGAAAGGGGCCCAAATGGGCCATTTTCAGGGGTGCATTCAGCTCAGATGAACCGAATGCACATCCCTAAGCCACGGCATGAAGTGGTGCAAGGCAGCCAGTTGAGAGGGCTGGCAGGTGACGTGCGGCCAGGGGGCTGTGGGTCCTGTGGCTGAACCTGCAACTACAGAGATTTCTCCCCTTCTCCCTCCAGTGCAAGACTGCAGACCTCACTCGCTTGCATGCACCTGTGCCCTCATCGCCGAGGAAGCTGGCCGCCAAGGGAGAGAGAAACACAGCACTCCCTCAGTTTCCCCTCCCAGGTTTTTCCTTCAGCTCCTGCTTTCTCAGTCCACTCCGGTTGCACCAACGCAGGGCGCACAGAAGCCACCAGTGGCAGCAGAGCAGCCATCTCCATCCCATCTGCTCGCCCACCTCTCCTCCTTTGGCTTGTCTCCCCAGGCGGGCTGCCACTTCCAAGTCTGAGAAGTGTTGCAGCGGAAAGCCCCCCTGCAGGGCGGTGGGTGGGTTTGTAACTGAGGCAAAGTCACCATGGAAACACGAAGTCAGCCAGGAAAAAAGAAATAAGGAACCGAACAGGAGTCCGCCACTTTCGCCGTCGTTCCCTGCACTCCACACAGCCAATGCTGTTGCCCAGAGTGGCGTACATGGATAGGGTGGCCCTGTTTCTTCCTCTACTGCAAGACATATTAGATTAGGAGCAAATGACTGGCCCAAGGTCACTCAATGAGCTTCATAGCCCCAGTAGGGATTTGAGACTACAGTCCATGTCTACTGCTATAGCCCCTACACCACACTGGCTCTACAGTACTTCCTGTACCTGTGGACCAATCAAATTCCACTATGCCAGAGCATAGCTGAGCATGTTGCAACTTTCTTACTCATGTTTTGGACAAATAAATAAGTTTTGGAAGATATTTTCTATTTATTTACTTACTTCATTTATACACATTTATTTATTTCATTTATTTATTTATACTCTACTGCCCCTGTCACATTACTGTTCTAATTTGGATGTTATTTGTTGTTGGCCCAATTTTGAGTAAAGGGATACAGGGACGGAGGTTTCATACAGCGACTTTCCTTCTGTTAATGAGCCACCTCTGAAGCGCTATGGTCATTTCAAACAGTGCGACTTCCCTTCCCGCTCTTTTTCACCACACAATCTACCTTGGACTTTTAAAAATGTTCTCAGGTGAGCTCTATAGCGCTAAACCACTATAGCACTAAAGTGCCATAGTGGCACCACTGAGATGCTATAGCACTCACCTTAGAACATTTTTTTAAAGTCTGAGGAAGATTGCACAGTGAAAAAGGCAGGGGGAAAGCAGTATTGTAGGAAGTGCTATGGGTGATTCAGAAGTGCAACAAAGGGGTTGAAAATGGGGAAAAAACAGTTTCCCTCAAAAGCAGCTCAACAACACTTTGCTAACCTAACACAAGTGGGTTTGTATGAACAGGTAAATAAATTCTGCTAGCACCTGGTTACTAAAACGTATCTGTCTGATATGACAAAAAAATTCACTAGCAACCAGTTACTAAAATGGAATACAAAGGCAGTTTGAAAAGGGTCTGCCCTTCTCCTATATGGGGATCTACAGTGCCTTATGTCATTCTTTCCCCCTCCATGTTAGCCTCACAACAACTCTGCGTGACTGGCTCAAGTTCATCCAGTAAGCTCCCACAGCAGAGTGGGGGTTCAAACCTGGGTCTCCATATCCTAGTGTGATGCTGTGTCCACTATATCACACTCTCTCTAGAAATACTTCTTAACTATACTTGCACAGGAAGTTCACCTCTCTGTATGAGAACCATCCAAAAATTGAACTGTGCAACAGTATCTCCATATCAATCTGCTATAATTATTTACCCTGCAAAGGAATCTCCATATAGACTCTATATTGACATATAGAGTCTATATGGAGATTCCTTTGCAGGGTAAAGAATTATAGCAGATTGATATGGAGATACTGTTACACAGATCAATTTTTAGATGGTTCTCATACAGAGAGGTGAACTTCCTGTGCAAGTATAGTTAAGAAGTATTTCTAGAGAGAGTGTGATATAGTGGACAGAGCATCATACTAGGATATGGAGACCCAGGTTTGAACCCCCACTGTGCCGTGGGAGCTTACTGGATGAACTTGAGCCAGTCACGCAGAGTTGTTGTGAGGCTAACATGGAGGGGAAGAGAATGAAATAAGGCACTGTAGATCCCCATAAAGGAGAAGGGCAGACCCTTTTCAAACTGCCTTTGTATTCCATTTTAGTAACTGGTTGCTAGTGAATTTTTTTGTCATATCAGACAGATACGTTTTAGTAACCAGGTGCTAGCAGAATTTATTTACCTGTTCATACAAACCCACTTGTGTTAGGTTAGCAAAGTGTTGTTGAGCTGCTTTTGAGGGAAACTGTTTTTTCCCCATTTTCAATCCCTTTGTGGTGTGCTGTTTAAAATGCCCATAGCACTTCCTACAATGCTGCTTTCCCCCTGCCTTTTCACTGTGCAATCTTCCTCAGACTTAAAAAAAAATGTTCTAAGGTGAGTGCTATAGCATCTCAGTGGTGCCACTATGGCACTTCAGTGCTATAGTGGTTTAGTGCTATAGAGCTCACCTGAGAACATTTTTAAAAGTCCAAGGTAGATTGTGTGGTGAAAAAAAGTGGGGAGGGGAAGTCGCACTGTTTGAAATGACCATAGCGCTTCAGAGGTGGCTCATTAACAGAAGGAAATTCGCTGTATGAAACCCCCGTCCCTGTATCCCTTTACTCAAAATTGGACCAACAACAAATAACATCCAGTTTAGAACAGTAATGTGATAAGGGCAGCAGAGTATAAATAAATAAATAGAGAATATCTTCCAAAACTTATTTATTTGTCCAAAACATGAGTAAGAAAGTTGCAACATGCTCAGCTATGCTCTGGCATAGTGGAATTTGATTGGTCCACAGGTACAGGAAGTACTGTAGAGCCAGTGTGGTGTAGGGGCTATAGCAGTAGACATGGACTGTAGTCTCAAATCCCTACTGGGGCTATGAAGCTCATTGAGTCATTTGCTCCTAATCTAATATGTCTTGCAGTAGAGGAAGAAACAGGGCCACCCTATCCATGTACGCCACTCTGGGCTTCTTGGAGGATGGGTGGAATATAAACATGAGAAGTAGATGAGGAACTATTAGAATGGCAGGGATTTCATTTTTGTCTTGCTTTGGGGGGTCACTGCAACAGAGTTTGAAATCTCCATACATGCACAAAAATACAAGCCTTTGAATAAAGTAGTCAAGCAGGAGGAAAATTTACAGATTAACAACTTTCTCGGTTATGAGAAGAAGACTCTTGAGAGTCCCTTGGACTGCAAGGAGATTGAATCAGTCAATCCTAAAAGAAATCAACCCTGACTGTTCCCTGGAAGGCCAGATACTGAAGCTGAAGATCAGATAATTTGGCCACCAAATGCGAAGGGAGCGCTCACTGAAGAAGGCCCTGATTCTGGCAAAGATTGAAGGTAAAAGAAGAAGGGGACAGCAAAGGATGAGACGGTTAGACAGTGTTATCGATGCAATGAACATGAAATTAAGCAAACTCCGGAGGATGATGGAAGACAGGAGGGCCTGGCGTGATGTGGGGTCGTGACGAGTTGGATTCTACTGTGCGACTGATCAACAACAGGCTATGAATGGATTCAGTATTTGGTAGTCTAATTTTATGTCTTTCTAGTGTTACAAATCCACAGTAACTATACCCAAAGACATTAATTATTTGAAATTCTTTTCCTTACATACATTATTATACTTCCAGATCATTATCAGTGGGGCCACCTGGTTCCAGTTAGGAAAAGTTTAATGAACCCATATCGTTTTAATCCAAATGTTTGTTGAACTCCTTTCTACATAAGAATCAATTTTGTTCTGATCCAAAGTTCTGAATCTGCCCGTCATTAGACCTATGGTATTATAAGCTTTGGATGCAATTTATTATGGAAAAAATAGCGGATGGCATAGCAAATCATACTAACGAGGATGATCAAACACCATTTATATGTAAGTGGTTTCCAATAATTCAGTTTCTCTCAGAAAAGGAAGTGGTCTCTTCTTTTGCTAATGATAACTACTGGCTTTGTTTCTGAAAATAGAATTATTTAAAGTAACATATAGTTAAAGCTACTAACCCATCAATGAACTGTTGTCAGCAGCAAAATAGATGTTATGTTAATGAGCATAATGATACCTCCTTATTTATTTAGATAATGTTAACTAATGTTTTTTGTTATTCCTTTTGCTCTTCTCATCATATTGTTGTTATAGTCTTGTATTGTTACATGTGGAAAACCTTGAATAAACCTTTGTTGTTATTTTAAAAAATGAATTTAAGTCAAGCTGTCAAAAAAAGTTCTGAATCTGGCAGGCACCAGTAATTCATTGGTGCAAGGAGTCTTGCTTCATACATGATACTATCACCCTGCCATGTTCATACAGAGCCCTCTGGCACCTTTCACTTATCAGGAAACTGAAACCAGTCAGCAAGGCACCACCATAACTCTCAGATTTTGAAGCTGCCAATTGCTCCTCTGTGTCAGAAATAATTCTGCCCAAAGTCAAATAGATATGGTCCAGGTCAGATCTTGATTAGTACATTTCTCACTGCATATCTCTGTTAAAGAGTAGCTAAATTCCATTAAGTTATTGTGAGATGAAGCTCTTTGCCTTCCACAAGATTACAGGATTTGCTACACAGTGCCCTTTTGAAAAGAAGTGTAACCTTGAAGTGATAGCTAATTGTATAATAGTAATATTAATAGTTACAACTAAAAAAAACCCTCTATTCATAATCCTCAAAGCATTCCACAAAGAGATTGTTAGGTAAGTAGATTAACTGAAGTTTTTACAGAAAGGTAGCCACAGACACATTCTGTGAGAGAATTGGGATTAAAATTATAGCTCAGTCTGCAGTGTCCCACACCTATAGCCAGTTTTCTTCCTTTAGAACTGGATGGAAGGTGTATTTAAAATGCAACCCTTCAGCTACAGCCAGAAACAATACAGTCCAGGACCATTTTTATCTTGTGATTTGCTGTTTATGTCATCTGGTCTTTGGTTCCCAAAGTCTTGAGATGTAACAAAGAGTAACTAGAATGAAGAACCCATGTCACCTTACTGAGAGCAAATGCTTTGCTCGTATTTTGGTTTTATTACCTCGCATGTGTTGGTGGATGGAAGCCACTCAACGTTTTTGTTGCTGTCATATTTCCTATTTTATATTTGTTTTTGTTGAAGATGTTGGCAGTTGGTCCAGGAACCAGAGAGGGAGACACCAGCAAGCAAGCCTGCTATTACATTAATCTTTCCAAGCTGCCTTTGTTCTTTTCAGGTCAGCTTCTGTGAGGTCACTCCAGATAGCAGAGAATGTTGCCATTTGTTTCTGCAGCTTAGCTTTTCGGTTGTAAAAGGAAAGATTCTTTGTTTTTAGTTTTAAACCCAGAACAAATGGATGCCAGGTGTGCAATATTTGAGTTGGCAACTTTACAGAGCTCGTCGTACTTCTGCGTCTGGATTCGTACAACAGTGAGTCTGCCTTTGCCGTGCAGGATCTTGCTACATTAAGCAATACATGTTCTTTTATGTGATTCACTTGAGGTCTCTTTAAATATTAGCATAGTTGCACAGGAAATGTTTTTCCTATGCACCTAGGGTAATGCATGTAAGGCTGATAATGTTGAAATGGCTGGGCTGTGAGTCATGTCCATAGAATAACCACCCAGGTCAGGTACTGATTTCATGGGAAGGGTCCACATGTCTAGCCCCCACTTTGATGGCCCCATCCTTTAAACATTACCCTAGCTGGGCAGAAAAGTGGCTGCCACATGTCTATGGTAACATTTAAAGGATTAAGTGTTTGCATCCTATTAGGAAGTTTGTACTGTGATTCTGATAACCGAATACAAGCATATAGTGTCAGTTAAGAAGAGTGTTTGTGCACATTAGCATCAAAATTGGATATGATCTTGGGTAGTCAGTTTGTATTTTGAAAGAGAAAAACTAATAAGTACATTCACCCTTTCTGACTAAATGGATGCAGATGTACTTTTGTATTTGGACACTGGGATCTGGTTGCAAAATATCTCATGAGACTCAGCCCTATCAGAGATGAAAAGAGGGGAAAATACATTGGTGCTAGTCATGGTGCTAAATCACAATGTGAGTTGTTGCTCTACTGCCTGGGAACTGTAGTATGATCAATAAGTTCTCATGGTGCACCAACACGATAAATGTCTTTACATACAAAAAGAAGCAGATACACTATTCATGTATCTGCTTTTATAAAACATATAACCTTTGCATGATGACCCTGTGCAATATGTAACCTCAGCAACCCAGTAAATTGAGAACATGTACCAACAGTGAATACCTGACCAGCTGCCATGCTTTATTCTACCAACTGCTCACATGTACAATGACTCAAAATGCTGCTCTGAATTGTCCATGAATCATCAATTTAGTATTAAGTCAAGCTGTGGTGGCTCAAGTGGTTAAGACGCTGAACTGCAGGCTGTGGAAGGTCGGTAGGTCAGCTGCTCAAGACCCGAGTGCCGCATGACGGAGTGAGCTCCCGTCTCTAGTTCCGGCTCCTGCCAACCTAGCAGTTCGAAAGCAAGAAATTGCAAGTAGATAAATAGGTACCACTTCAGTGGGAAGGTAACAGTGTTCCGTACACCTTGGTGTTTAGTCATGCCGGCCACATGACCACGGAAATGTCTTTGGACAGCGCTGGCTCTTCGGCTTTGAAACAGAGATGAGCACCGCAACCCTAGAGTCGGATTCGACTGGCTTTCGAGCAAGGGAACCTTTACCTTTACTTTTACAAGGTGTCACCAATATTGCTGCAAACATTTGTTTACTTATTTAGGATATTTCTATCCACTGTCAGCTATGCTGCCATGAAGATTGCGGAGCTCGGTCTGTGTCTGGTTAATTGCTACTGCATTCCTTTCTGTGCTTTTTCTGCTTTGCGCTGAAATGCTTATCTATACAGATATGCAGGAGGGAGTTGTATTGTCTGGGTTTTTCCTAGGTGCCGTGGGAGAGTGTTGGTTCTCAGCTTTAGCTACCTAACGGTCTCCAAGCTTTATCCCGCGCGCGGGAGGGTGCCTAATTGGCTAGTGCTGTGTGGGGGGGGGATCTGGATTCAAATCTTGCCACCAGTACAATAAGACTATTTGGTGTTGGGGGACTGCTGTTCAGCTCCTTGTCCTTTCGCCTATGGGGTCCCTCAAGGTTCCATCTTGTCCCCTATGCTCTTTAACATCTCCATGAAACTGCTGTGTGAGGTCATCTGGAGATTTGGACTGAGCTGGGTCACCAATATAAGGATGACACCCAGCTCCAGCTTCCATTTCTAGCTGATCCCAGGGAGCAGGCCTGTAGCTACAGCGGGGCTATTCGTGGCTCAGACCCCTTACTTAAATGCACAGCCGCACACAATTTTCTGCCTAAAATGTTTATTAAAACTGTTTTTAGCATTTCTTTATAGGTGTGGGCTCCTGCAATGTGCCACAGTGAGCAGTGTGCCGAAAACAGCCTCAAGAAACCCAGCTTACTCTGCCCTCCGTGTATTTCCCAGGGATTCCCACCTTTTTTTTAAAAAAAAAAAAACACCAGGTGCACCAAAAACAGCTTGAGAAGCCCAGCCTGCTTCACACTCTTCTCCCTGCCTTCCCTCCACCCTCCCCGGGGGAGGTTTCTGGAGAGCTGCTGGTGAGCTCTGCCTGGCTGCCCTGGGTGGCACGGTGCCCCTTGTTGGGCCCTGGCAGGCTAGGCTGCCCATCTGCTTCCCCCTCCCCAGTGCCCACCTCACTTGCCTGGCCAGCGAGAGCAGTGATGGAGGTGGTGGCACCCTCAGCGCACCCACCCTGGCTGGCCCAAGGCGAATTTCACTGTCTATGTCCTGGCCAACCACACTGGTGAGCTGGTGAGGACCAATAGCCCCAACGTCTTGTGCTCCATCTTGCCGTCACATGGGCGCTGCCACAAGACCCTGCTGATGGGGAGGGAGGGAGGCAGGGAAGGGGGGGGAGAGAGAAGTGGAAAATCACCATGGCCTGGCAGTCTTACTCCAGATCAGCACCCCAAATTCCAGATACGTGCTGCAGAAACAGGCCCATAGCTACCCTAATCCCCCTTAAAAATTCAAAAGCCACCCCCCCAAAAAAATAAAATCCTAGCTATGGGGCTGCCAGGGAGACTAGAAAACCTGAACCAGTGTCTAGAAACAGTTTTGGATGTGGACTGATAAATTGACGCTTAATCCCAACAAGACAGAAGTGCTACCGGTGGCTGGAAGGTCTAACCTAGGATTTAAAGTGTCACCTGTTCTGGATGGGATTGCACTCCCTTTGAAGGAACATATTCATAGTCTGGGGGTGCTCTTGGATCCAGGCCTACTGCTGGATAAACAGGTGGCAGCTGTGGCCAAGAGTGCCTTTTATCAGCTTTGTCTGGTTAGCTGGCTGCAGCCTTTCCTGGGAAGAAAAAAATCTAGCGATTGTGTTGCATGCCCTGGTTACATCTATATCAGATTACTGCTCTCTATACTGCCCTTGAGAAGTGTTCAAAAACTTAAGTTGGTACAGAATGCCCCAGCCAGGATGTTTACTGGAGTGTAGGGTTGCCAGCCTCCAGGTGAGGCCTGAAGAGCCCCTGCTTTTACAACTGATCTTCAGCTGACAGAAAGCAGCTCCTCTGGAGAAAATGGCTGCTGTGAAGGGGTGGACTCTATGGCATTGTACCATGCTGAGGCCCCTCCCTTCCCTAAACCCCACCCTCTCCTGGGTTCACCCCCAAAGGGTGCGGTCACATGGTCCTTTTGATCGGGGTTCGCCACTGTTCCCTCCTGCATTTAAGTTTGCTGATCAGACAGGCAAATCCGCCTCCCATGCCGAAGCGGGCTCACTCCTGCAATGCTCCCAGGTTTTCCTGCCCCCTGGAAAATCAAGTATTTTCCTGGGACTTGCGTTTAAAATGCATGATTTCGCCCATCTGGACAGCCATCTTTCTCGATGATTGTGATTAGGGCCATCTGACTGCTCTTTGTGAAATTTTTTCTTAAAAAAAAAAACGTTTCCGGTTTGAGTGCTTGAGCAAACATGCGCTTAATAAATCCATTATTAAACGTTATTTTATGTTCATTTCTCTGTTTAAATATAATATGAATTTGTTGTAAGAAACAGACGCCCCTTCCCCAGGAACTGTCAAAGCTTACAGCACCCTGGAGGTGGGAACGAGAGGCAGGGACTCCGGCAGTCTGGACAGGGGCCGGCAAGGAGGATGGCAGAGATGGCAGGGCTGAGCCTTTTTTCGTGGGGCAATGGCAGCAGCGGCACCACCGTCCACAGCAGCGGCGGCAGCAGCAGCCACCGCCCAAGCCTGCCCCATGGCCGGCAGGATTGCCTGGAGGGACTCGGTGTGGTGGAGGCTCCGCCGCAGCCTCGACGAGCCAAGCTGAGTGCAGCAGCCCTCTCGGCCGGTCTTCCTTTTCCCGCCCCTCCGGGGCTGGTCGGGCAGGCAGCTTCCTGGAGCTGTCAAGGACAATTTAGCCAAGGCATCAACATGGGGAATGCATCAGTAAAGAAAAAAGGATATCCAGAGGAAGATGGCTGATTTTCCTTAGGAGCTGGCAGGTGAGCAGGTGGTGGAAGAGAGGGGCCAGCTGCATCTACTCAGCCCAACCCAAAGAAAAATGTTCCTGATTAAATTAAAGCGGAAACAAAGTGGAATTACCTTCCCGAGTGACCACAGCCAAAGTCTCCAGGTATTTTCCAACCCAGACCTGGCAAACCTACTGGAGTGGGTTGTAGGAATCTTATCACTTCAGCCTTGGCTTGTCTTTGTTTGTTTCTGGGCACAATTCAAGGTGCTAGTGTTGACCGTCAAAGCCCTATATGGTTTAGGACCAACATATCTGAGGAACTGCTTTTTCCCTTATGACTCTGCTCAACCATTATGGTAGTCTTCCAAGGTCCTGTTTTTGGGTGCCCATGCTTTCTTGGATTAGGTGGGTGGCAACCTAGAAGAGGGCCTTCTCCGTTATGGCACCAAAACTCTGGAACTCTCTCCCCAGGGAGATTTGTCTGTCCTTTCGACTGCCATCGTCCAACTGCAGGTAAAGACTATTTCTCCTCCTTTTGGCATGTCTCAATGAACATTCTTTCCTAAGCAAGTTTTAATTGCTGTTTTATGTTTTGTATGTATTTTAGCTTTAGTTTTGTTTTAATGTTGTGTGTTTGGGGGATGGCTTTTAATCACTTTAAAATGGGATTTTTCTCATGTATGTTATAACTTGTTAGCCACCTCGGTGGTCCTTGTAAGGGCAAAAAGGCAGGACACAAATCTTGCAAATAAATAAATAATACTTGTGCCGTATTCATTAAGTTTATTGACACCGGCATTACAAACATTTTTTCCTATATTGAAGTGCTATAGTTATGATTAATAAAGACAATTTTGCTGCTGATTCATTTTTACTTCATAATTCAATTTCTCAAAGAAAGACAAGAAAGTAGGAGTTTCAGGTGGCAAAAAACACCCATCACAGGATGGTGAAATGCTGGTTGGTTACATTTCCTGAGCATCCCTGCCTGTTGGGGAAAAGTGAAACAAACAAACAAAAATTCCATCTGAAATTCCTGCAGGATTTGATCTCATTGCAAAGGAGGTATTCTAGTCAGACCAGGCTGGTTGGTATTAGTTTTTTCCCCCTCCCCCCATTCATTTTCTGTTATAGATGCTGTATGAACTAAGACTATAAAAGAGGTAATTTAAGGGCAAATCTACACCTGAAAAGTCAAAATCATTGGTTTCCCCTTACAGAAGGCTCCCTGGGGAACATAATACAGGGAATCATGGGCAATTTACTACTAGTTGTGATATATAACTGTCTGATGTAAAAAATCAATGGTTTTCTCTTTAAAAGGCTTCCCTGGGGACCAAAGAGTAGAAGGTCAGAACAGGTTACTAGTTTGCATGCTTGTCTGTTTGTTCTTTGATAGCAAACAACACTGTAAGTAATGACTACTCACTCCCAGGAAGAAAGTGGCAAGGAGCCCTCTGTGCTCCACCTTATCTACCACTGGAATATCATTAGTTTAGATTTTCTGTTCCACAGAATAATGGAATGTGTGAAGCACAAAATTGTTTTCTCTCTTCTTATGCTCACCTTATCTCAGCCAGAGGATACATGCCGGGTGTTGAATCCCCACTCTGCCATGGAAGCTTGCTAGGTGACCTTGGGCCAGTCACACACTCTCCACCTAAATTACCTCACAAGGTTGTTGTAGGGTAAAATAGAGGTGAGGAGATCAGTGTAAGCCGCTTTGGGTCTCTATTGGGAAGAAAGACGAAGTATAAATGAATAAATAAATAATGTGGTTTTCACAAAGATTTCAAAAACTTGAATATCTTAGTGCCTTCTTAAGGTTGCCATCTCCTTTATTAGCCCTGCCCTTTTCCTTTTCATATCACACACACAAGCCCCATCCAGGCATTCAGAAAAGATGTGGATGTAGAACTGGGATCATGTCCATTATCCCCACTACTCAAAATCTGCATGATTAGATTAATACCTGAATAGCACCTGCAAGATATACACATTCCTAGTGTGGCCTCTGTGCATGAATGGGAAGCCTTCAAGAGGTCAGGCTGTACATGCAAATACTATATTCAGGCCTTCAGAAGAAGAAAAATGAGGCAAAGGCAGCAATGCTGGCACCAGCAGTGTAGGAGAAGGCTACAGGCATGGCTTTGGCCCATCATTGATTCCCAGACCTGCACAGCCACCAGTCAAGTTCAATGAAAATACCTCAAATGCTGGCAGCACCACTGAAGCTTTGCTTGCTCCAAGCATGTTTGTCCCAGTACAACCCTAGTCTCTTCCCTCTTCCCCATTCTGTTTGCTGGTCCTCCAACATCTTCATAGGAAGATGTTACTTTTTTTAGAACTTGGGCCAAAATGTTGACTACCCCTGTACTGAAAAATCCTTGCCAGTCGAGTAGACAATGCTGAACCAATAAGCAGACTGAACAGTTTCCTGTGTTCATTTATGTTGAGAAACAGTCAGATGGAAGCTAATCTGAACTAAATATATTCTTTAATTTAGCCATTATACCAAATCCATCATCAACAGTTCACGACTTGTGGAAATAATTGGTGATGGTCATTAATCCTCAGGTATTCTAGTGCTTTGCTTATATGGTTTCAATTTCATGAGAACATAGGCATTGGTACCAGCAATAAGATAGGAGAGTGAGTAGGTCATCAGATAATGTAAATGACAGGCATGTTGATCAACCAGCAGAATATATTGACGTTGTCACCAGAAAAGGTTGCACTGATAGATTTCTGTGTACTCTATTTCTACCAAACATTGCACAGTCAAGGAGAGAGTTTTGCTATGCTAACAACAGCAACCACGGAATTGGGCTCTAGAAAAAGTCAACACATATGATGTGTGGATGAGATGAGACAGAGAGCCAGAAAAGCTGATGCCAGTCAGAATAGAAAATACAGTTCTTGATAGACCAATGGTCTGACTTCACATAAGGCAGCTTCCTATCCTCATTTTTCTATATATCTGACAAATGTGAGAAATAACCCTTTGGAAATTCTGACCAATGAGGTATAAACTAGTGTCTGTTTTCCCAGGTAACCAGAGGAATTTAATTTGGCTTAGCTATGGCTCCAGGAGGTTGTGGTCTAAGTTTTGGTTAAGCAAGTCTGTTGCTTTGTCACGTGCTGCCTTGAGAACTTGCCAGGGCACAAATATTTTACATAAACCAAGCAAATAACCCAAATAATTATATATCTATATATCCTTATCATCCTGACCTGGATGACCCAGGTTAGCCCAATCTTGTCAGAACTCAAAAGCTCATATTTGGATGGGAGACCAGTGAGAAAGTCCAGGGTTCCTATACAGAGGTGAGCCGCGGCAAACCATCTCTATTAATCTCTTGCTTTGAAAACCCTTTAAGGTTGTCATAAATTGGCTGTGACTGGACAGTACTTTACACCACCACATATTTGTATAATCTATATATTCACAAATAATAAATATTATCTCATTGTTTTGATTATTTGTTTGGATTATATAATATACTCCATGTGTCTGAAATGTATTTTTAAAGTATCAACATTTAACATTTGCAGGAGGAACAGTATTCTTTTTACAGTAAAGAGAGGCCAAACAACAAGTAATTGTATCACTGGAGCTACAAGGGTTTCTCCACATATATATATTTACTGAGTCAGTAAATGGAAAAGGTGGTTTAATGTACAAATGTAAAAATGCTGTGGGCAATGAACCAAAGCCAAGAACACCTATTAAATGGAAAAGTCAGTCATGCAGCATACTGGCCCCAGAAGAGGATAGAAGGAAGAATGCAAGAGAAAAGAATCCTGAGCATCAGCTGCGGGTGAGCAATGAAAAGGCAGAGAAAATTCAAAATGCACTGTAAAAAGATAGCATATACAATGTTAGGCTTTACATGCAGTTTAAGAGATTTTTTTTTCACAGAGAAAAACATATCGTTAGTCTACAGCCGGGACAGCCAAGATCATTGTTGCATCTTAGTATGTTTGTCATCCTAAGTGTTATACCACACAATAACTGAACACCATCTTCCCAATCCTGTGAAAATGTTCAGTACGTGGAGAGAGGTTTTCACACAGATCTGCTCTAATGGAACCCACTATCCATCTCTGTGCTTGGCATTATGGAGGAGTCTGGTCCAGCTGGCATCAACCAATCACCAGACTGGGTGGGAGCAAACGTCACCTGTTCCTCTGCCCTTGCCTATTGTGTGGTTGTTGGGTTTTTTTGGGGGGGGGGTTTCACTGAGAGCACCATTCTGATATATGGTGGCAGGGGTGAGAGTGGGGTGGGACTAGCCCACATGCTTTCTTCTCATCTCCTGCTCAACTTGAGAGAAACTGTGGCAGGATTTTTCTGAAAGCCTTGACAGTTTACTGGGAAATACAGGTGCAGCTGGAAGCACACAAGTTATATGTGGTGTTCAAGGGTCATTTAGATTGGTGTCAATGTACAATCTCAATCTCAGCCCTGTGAAATCAGGCTATGCATCAATTCCCAAATGGATGGGGAAAAGAACTCCAAAAGGGCAATTCCTTGCATTATTTGCAGTGACAGAAACAAAGAAGAAAGACAACACTTGAACAGATTCCATTTATTCCTTCATTGCCCCTCTCTTCCTGCCTTCTCTTTCTCACTTGCCATCTTTTCCTTTCATCTTGTGCCCACCCCCACCCCAATTGCATTGATTGGGCTCAGTCTGGTAGAACAAAAAGAATATCTAAGAATGGTTAAAGACAGTATCTTAATTGGGGAATGTTTAGAGGTGTGTACCATGAATTCAATCATGAGTGGAAAGTCAGCAGTTGGATACTATGAACAAGTTCCATGGACATTACATTGTCTCTGCTGTGCAGCACACTTCCTTTTCCACTGAAATTTCCATTTGCACAAGGTCCCGCTGAAAATCACTGTTCTTGTGCAAACAGAAGTTTTAGCAGATGAAGACCATGCGCTGACTATGTATCCAGCATGCACAGAACTCGTTCACAGGATCCGTGCCAGTTTCCTGATAAAACATATTTGAACACCACTGTTAACAGGATGAGTAAAAATACTGCAAACTATGCGCCCTGTTCATTTGGATGGTTATTCAGAAGTAAGTCCCATTTTATTCAGTGGGACTTCTTCTCAAACAGTGATTAACTCTTTTCCTCTTGATTTGTAATTTTACCAAAAAAATATAAGGAACAATCTGAAGTACTCAGAAACATCTTGATAGTCATTAAGTTTTAAATTGGCTTGTAAATATTTTGGACATGCATCTGAGCGATATGCGCTTGGGCGAAGCTTCGCCCTGAGCGTTTGTTTTTTTAAAAAAAAGCCCTAACTTTAACTATCCAGAGGAGTCCGGGACTTCAGGGAGGCCAGTTTGGTCTTTAAACTTTAAAGGTAAGTCCTTACCTTTAAAGTTTAAATGTAATGTGGGGTGTTTTGAGCATGCGCAAAGATCGCCATTCTGTGAATGGCTGCCTATGCGCACGCTCAAACTGTGTGTGTTTTTTTTTTTTAATGTCGATGCCCGCAGCGTGTGAGCGGGCATACACCGATGGGAGCCGCAAAATGGAGGTAAGTGTGATTGGGTTTCATCCGGCATAAACTGCACCGGTTCCAACCGGTACAGTTTATGCCGGCTGAAACGCCGCGTCTGAATGCACCCGATGAGTAAAAATACTGCAAACTATGCGCCCTGTTCATTTGGATGGTTATTCAGAAGTAAGTCCCATTGCATTCAGTGGGACTTTTTCTCAAACAGTGATTAACTCTTTTCCTCTTGATTTGTAATTTTACCAAGAAATATAAGGAACAATCTGAAGTACTCAGAAACATCTTGATAGTCATTAAGTTTTAAATTGGCTTGTAAATATTTTGGACATGCATATTTTCACACTGCTTCTTACAAACTTTAGCCTGTCTACAGGCAAAAGCTTCCTATTGCATAAGCATGCTCCAGTGCTTTGCCCTATGACTGGTTGCTTGTATGCTAATGTTATTTACCATAAACCAGTAGTATGGACCCTGTCTTGGAGATAGCCAATGCTGCAGCAATGTCTCCCACAGAGGTGACACTGGCGCTTGCAGTTTTATTAATTACCATTTCATTACCATATAATGGGTAATTCTCGCCACTAGTCAAAGTATGTGCCTAACTGCCACTTTACAGGATGCTTAGGATCATTTGTGATTCAGGATGCTGCTGTTCTGTTAAAAACATTCCTATGAAGTAGAAGCTTGAGTCAGTTTCAGAAATAAGGATTAAGGAATCACAGAGGCAGTTTCTTTGGACCATAAGGGGTTAAACAATCCAGTGTGTTCTGAGCATGTGCCAAGAGCAGCTGCCTAGCATGATGAATGATGAATGCTGCCAACTGCACAGATGCACAAGAAGCATATACCTTCAAAATACATTTCATTTTGAACTGTGGACAAATAATTATTTGAGAGTATGAGGGTCTGTTTCAGCAAGGGCATTATGACTTGGGGAAATTTGTATTATATTACTTGTGAGGTTCACAGCAGCTCTTCTACCAAGTAAGTAATAGTGCAATCCTCAGCAGATTTACACCTTCTGAGACAATGGTTTTATGAGGGTGTAACTGCTGAGGATTGCACTGTAAGTGTGCATGGATCTACAGCCTTTCAAGTCAATCTGAAGCAGGTCTATGCAGTGCCATGTTATTCACTGTGGTTTACTTCCAGGGATGTGCTCTCAGTAATGCAACTTTAAGTGCCATATTAAACTAAAGGGTTTGTTCAAGTGGGATTATATATATTATTTTTAAAGCAATTGTGAAGGCAGAATGCCAGCA
>NW_015175073.1:18604-18951 GCF_001447785.1 Gekko japonicus | reverse complement strand
TCCAAAATGAAGAAAAAGCCTTTGTTTGGGTGGGCATTTCTCTGATGTTAGGGGAATCCCCCTTGGCCACTTACAGGGGATGGGGGTATAGGGTGGCAGATCCAGCTTGGGAAACTCCTGGAGATTTGGGGATGGAGCCTGGGGGGGGGGACAGGGACCTCAGTGTCAGAACCCACAGCCAAAAACGAAGTGCACACATTCAGGAACGGTAATACTTTTATTGCAGAGTTATAGATGCAGTAACATAGGCACTGTTAAGAATGGCAGCGGCCCCATGGGTATAATAGGCTATAGGGTATTTGTATACACCCCCCCCACAGCACTGGCCAATTAGGCACCCTCCCGCG
>NW_015175073.1:17516-18428 GCF_001447785.1 Gekko japonicus | reverse complement strand
CTTGGCTCAGGGAGGATGGCTCCAGAGCAAACTAATTTATGCAGCAGCCAAATCACTTGCTCACGACTTTAATGCCAGGAGCTCACAAAGTAGAATTTTTGCTCACAAGACTCCCCAGCTTAGTGGGAGCGCTGCTTGTACCTTTCTCCCTCCTAGCCATTACGGATGTGGGTCTTGACAAACACTGTAAAAGAGCAACTTTAATGCCAGTAGCTCACAAAGTAGAATTTTTGCTCACCAGACTCCACAGCTTAGAGGGACGATTGCCTCCAAGGCATCCGTGTTCTCCAGGTGAGCTGATCTCTGTAGTCTGGAGGTGAGCTGGAATTCCGGGGGAATCCCCAGGCCCTACATGGAGTTGGTAAATATGTCGAATGTGTATGGTTGGTGTCTACTGTGCTGGGGTTGTGAAGTTTTTAATTTGAATTATTTCCCTTGCTGTTTGCAATCCGGTTGCAATGTTTTTGTGCGTCTGGGGAAGGGAGGAGAAGGCGGGGTATAAATATTTTCAACAGACAGTTGTCTCCGAAGCGCTCGTTCCGCCCTGCTGTTCCTCCAGCGATGTAGAATTGATTCTTCCCAATTTTATTTCTTCCTCCAGCCATCTGTAACCTGCCCGTTCAGCCACGGTCCCCTCCCCAGACAGCTTAAAATTATATTAAAAAATTAAAAGCGTACAATAAGAAAGGTTACGATGCAGAACCAAACACAGATACCAGGAGAATTAGCAGTACTGGAAAACAAATCCACTCAATAGAAACATGATCCATTTGTTGTTCAGTCACATAGTCGAGGCCGACTCTTTGCGACCCCATGTCCTCAGGCCACACCCCCTGACATCACCGGAAGTGTGTCAGAAGCTCAGGCTCCACTGGACTATTTTGAATTGCTAGCTAATGGGGGGGGGGGAAC
>NW_015175073.1:17099-17500 GCF_001447785.1 Gekko japonicus | reverse complement strand
CAGATCTGTCCTCGCAGAGGAGGGAGAGCTTGTACTGAATAAAACTTGGTCTTAAAGGTGCCACTGGACTGTTTTGGATTGCTAGCTATGGGGGAGGGAGGGACGTGCAGATCTGTCCTCACAGAGGACGGAGAGCTTGTACCTGAATAAAGCTTGGTCTTAAAGGTGCCACTGGACTGTTTTGGATTGCTACCTATTGGGGAGGGGGGACATGCAGATCTGTCCTCGCAGAGGAGGGAGAGCTTGTACCTGAATAAAACTTGGTCTTAAAGGTGCCACGTGGACTGTTTTGGATTGCTAGCTATGGGGGAGGGGGGACGTGCAGATCTGTCCTCGCAGAAGAGGGAGAGCTTGTACCTGAATAAAACTTGGTCTTAAAGGTGCCACGTGGACTGTTTTGG
>NW_015175073.1:13859-16724 GCF_001447785.1 Gekko japonicus | reverse complement strand
AGCTGTTTTGAGACACAGGAGGCCTGCTGGGTGACCTTGGGCCAGTTCCAGTTCTCTCAGAGCTCTCTGTCAGCCCCACCTGCCTCACAAGGTGCCTGTTGTGGGGAGGGGAAGGGAAAGGAGATTGTCAGCCATTTTGAAACACAGGAGGCCTGCTGGGTGACCTTGGGCCAGTCCCAGTTCTCTCTCAACCCCACCTGCCTCACAAGGTGCCTGTTGCAGGGAGAGGATGGGAAAGGCGATTGTCAGCCACTTGAGAATTCCTTAAGATAGAGAAAAGTGGGGTATAAAAGCCAACCTCCTCCTCCTCCTCTTCTTTCTCTTCCTCCTCCTCTTTTTTCCCTCTTCTTCTTGGTGTAGTGGTTAAGAGTACGAACCAGGTTTCATAGAATCATAGAATCATAGAATGTTAGAGTTGGAAGGGGTCTTGCAGGTCCAACCCCCTGCACTCTGCAGGAGCATAGCCGAAAGATGGTCGTCCAGCTTCCTCTTGAAAATGGCCACTCCTCCACATGTAGCCAGTTGGGTGACCTTGGGTCAGTTATAGTTCTCTCAGAGCTGTTCTCCCAAGAGCAGTTCTCTCAGAACTCTCTCAGCCCCATCTACCTCATGGGGGGGTCTGTTGTGGGGAGGGGAGGGGAAGGGAAAGGAGATTGTAAGCTGCTCTGAGACTCCTTCAGGTAGTGAAGGGCAGGGTATAGATCCAATCTCCTCCTCCTCCTCCTCCTCTTCTTCTTCTTTCTTCTTCTTCTTTTTCCATGCCTTCACTATTCTGGAGTTTCTCCTCTCCCCAGCATTCCAAATCCTCCAGTTCTAGCAGACTAAAAATATAACTGATGGATCAACTTTTGAGCTCTTTCTCTCTGGCCTGCTTTCCTGCCCTTTCTGTTTGCCCAGTGAGATAGCCAGGTGCTACAGAGAAGCAGTGGGGTGAGGTCAATTGTGGGGAAGAAGAAGAGGATTTCTTTATATATATATATATATATGTATAATATTTCTTTATTAAGTATATACAGATAGACATACAAAAAGTAAACATAAAAAAACATGGGGTATTCGTTTCACATCTTGTCCAAGAACTTTGCCTTGTCAATACTGAAGAAGAGGATTTCTAAAATTAATCCCAGAAATGGCACGTGATCTAGTAGCCACAGTTTTGAAATCCTTCCAGTCATTGGCATCTTTTCCCCTTCTGCATTACCAGCACAGCCATGCATGCCGGTAACGCATTGAAACAAAGCAATCATGTGAGCACCCAAAACTGCCTTATACCCTTGGTCTATCAAAGCCAGCACTGTCTACTCAGACGGGCGGCAGCTCTCCAGGGTCTCAGGCAGAGGTCTTTCCCATCACCTGGTCCTTTATCTGGAGATGCCAGGGATCGAACCCGGGACCTTCTGCATGCCAAGCAGAGGCTCTACCACAAGCCATAGCCCCTAAATCGAGATACAGCTGTATAATTCTTGTGTGAGGCTTTAGCAATGTTCAGATGCGTGCCTGTACATGGGCCGAAATCTGCACATCTTGATGCAACTGGACAAGTGTTTGCATCTGGTTGCTCTTTTACAGTGTTTGTCGAGACCCACATCAGTAATGGCTAGGAGGGAGAAAGGTACAAGCAGTGCTCCCACTAAGCCGTGGAGCCTTGTGAGCAAAAATTCTACTTTATGAGCTACGTGCATTAAAGTGGTGAGCGAGCAACTTGGCTACTGTATCGATTAGTTTGCTCTGCAGATATCCTTCCTGAGCTGAGGGAAAAAAAAGGGTGAGCTGGAGGCTAAAATACTGTGAGCTAGCTCACACTAACTCAGCTTAGAGGGAACACTGGGTACAAGTCCCCAGAAGGAACGGAAAACAAACTATACATGCACTGTGCTCTGTAAATGAATAATAATGATGGGGTTTTTTTTAGTCCAGTGGCACCTTTAAGACCAACAAAGGTTTGCTCCCCAGAAGATTCTGAAGGCACTGATCCCACATTGCAAACAAGGTGAATTTGGAACTCTGGAATCTGGGGATAATTTTGGAAGAGGAGAATGTGGGAAGCGTTCCTGCAGGGTTCCTTGCAGATACAGATATTCCCACTCCTTTGAACAAGCAGAAGCTCTCTCTCCATTATCCCCGCTCCTCCACGTGCAGCTGCTGGTGTGACCTTGGGTCAGTTACAAGCTCTCTCAGAGCTGTTCTCTCCAGGGCAGTTCACGGGAGAGCGCTCTCAGCCCAAACTACCTCACAGGCAATACTCCCTCTAAGGTGTGGAGTCTTGTGAGCAGAAATTCTTCTTTGCAAGCTACCGGCATTAAAGTTGTGAGTGGGCGATTTGGCTGCTGCATGAATTAGCTTGCTCTGGAGCCCTCCTTCCCGAGCGAAGGTAAAAAATGTGTGAGCTGGAGGCTAAAGAAACTGTGAGCTAGCTCACACTAACTCAGCTTAGAGGGAACACTGCTCACTGGGTGTCCGTTGTGGGGAAGGGAAGGGAAAGGAGCAGGGCTTTTTTTGTAGAAAAAGCCCAGCAAGAATTCATTAGCATAATAGGCCACACCCAACATCACTAACTCATTAGCATATTAGGCCACACTCCCTGACATCACAGCTCATTTGCATATTAGGCCACACCCCATGTTACCAGAAGTGTGGTCATCCAGCCACACCCACCTATTGCTTCTTATTCTCTTTACCTTATTTGTTGTCAAAACCCAGGGCTTTTTGCATGTTAGGCCACACACCCCTAATTGTAGCCAATCCTAATGAGTTTCTGCTGTTGAGTGTGGCCTATAATGCTAATGAGTTCCTGCTGGGCGTGGCCAGCTTGGGAGCCAGCTGGAACTCCGTTCCTGTGCGTTCCTGCCCAAAAATAGCCCTGGA
>NW_015175073.1:10291-13710 GCF_001447785.1 Gekko japonicus | reverse complement strand
CTCCCGTCTCTTCTCTGACATTTCCATTTCCAACACTGCTGCAAACTCGTCCCCCCACCAGTTTTTCAACAACTCTTGCTCATGTGAATGCTAGACACAAATGTATTGATCATGTGGTTGTTATTCTCCTCTCAGTCCTGGGTTATGCATCTGCCTGTTTGTCCTAGGGTTGTCAGATCCTACCTTCTTCCCTTCGGCAGGATCTTTGGGCCTTGTTGGAATCTTCTGCCTGGCTTGCAAAGCGCATAGAGCAGGGGTGTCAAACATGCGGCCTGGGCCCGGATCAGGCCCCCAGAGGGCTTCTGTCATCCTGCAGCGGAACTGGCAGTCTTCTGCTTCTTCTTCCAGTTCTGCTGCTGCTGTGTCATCGGAGGTTTGCAGACTTACAGAGACACACCTGAACGGCAGACTCAAGATTGCAACGGCACAGACATTTTGATGTGATAATTCAGAGCAAGGGGTGTCAGTTATCAGACACTGTTAAACCAACAAAATATTGCAGGAGTGCTAATGTTTTAAGCATGTTTTTATTTTAAGTAAAAAAAACCCAACCCTTTGTGTTTGTGTCCTTCATAAAGTTTATATCTCCGCTACCGGGCATTCCATGTTATGGCACACACGGCCCGGCCCGACAAGGTCTCATTTATGTCAGATCTGGCCCTCAGAACAAACGAGTTCGACACCCCTGCCATAGAGCATGATGACGCTGCCCAGAAGCGATGTCATCACATTGACGACACTGCACGTTGACGCTGTAGTTGTTGGGCAAAGAACTTGGTGATTTTGCCCCAAAACCTAGTCCATCCATCCACCTATCTGTCTGTCCACTTGTCTGTCTGTCTGTCGGTCTGCCTGTCTATTTCATTTATAACCCACCTCTCTCGCTGAGACTCAAGGCTGCTTACAAAAAAATGTGTAGGAAACTATTCAATCAGACAGAGAAGGAGAGCCAATGAACGCTGCAATGGGATTAGGATTACAGACACCCCCCCCCCGACCAATGCTCCCTCTAAGCTGTGGAGTCTTGTGAGCAAAAATTCTACTTTGTGAGCTACTGGCATTAAAGGTGTGAGCGAGCCATTTGGCTACTGCATAAATCAGTTTGCTCTGGAGCCATCCTGCCTGAGCTAGGACAAAAATGTGTGAGCCGGAGGCTAAAAAACTGTGAGCGAGCTCACACTAACTCAGTTTAGAGGGAACACTGCCCCTGACTAAGGCATGGCATCCCATAATGCAGAGAGAGGCTTGCAAAGATAATACAAACAATAGAAACTGCAATGCGCCACTGTCCCGGTGCCTTATAAACGTGACCTCCTGATCTCTGTTTTAATCCCCCCCAACAACAACAACAACCCTGTGAGGTAGATGATGCTGAGCGTGTGTGACTGGCCCACGTTCAGCCAGTGAACTTCCACGGCCAACCAGGGATTCGAACCTTGGCCCACATCCTAGTCCAACAGTCTAACTACTACTGGATAGCCCAGGCTAGCCCCATCTCACCAGAGCCAGGAAGCTAAACAGGGTAGTATTTGGATGGAAGACCTCCAAGGAATACCAGGGTCGTGACGCAGAGGCAGGCAATGGCAAGTCACCTCTGAAAGGCCTCTTACCTCAAAAACAAGTCTAGCTCGCCACCTAGTGGTGCATAACGCTAAAAGAGCTAGAACTTCTGGCCGCCAGACAATCCTAGGATCTCCCGGCTATTTTACACCCCATGCCATACAATCATTATTATTAATTATTAATTACCATGCTGGCACCACATGTGTATGTGGGTAAGGGCAGCAGTGTATTGATGAAGCTAAGAGATGTGGCCCATTGCACATGCACGGACTCCGCGGAGTCCTAATCGATCAGCTCTGCTTTGGAAATGAGAGCAGGTCCTTCAGAAATGCCGAAACCCAAGGAGGGAGTTCAGATCAGAATTTTTTTCCGGAGAGAGGGAAGGAGACTGGCCCACAGTTATTCGAGAGCCAGTTTGGTGTAGTGGTTAAGTGCGCGGACTCTAATCTGGGAGAACCGGGTTTGATTTCCCCACTCCTCCACTTGCAGCTACTGGATGACCTTGGGCAAGCCATAGTTCTGACAAAGCTGTCCTTGAAAGGGCAGTTCTTGAAAGAGCTACCTCACAGGGTGTCTGTTGTGGGGAGGGGAAGAGAGTTTGTAAGCCGCTCTGAGACTCCAAGTGAAGGGCGGGGTATAAATCCAATCTCCTCCTCCTCCACCGCCTCCTCTTCTTCTTCTGCCACAGGAGATGGCGGCAGCCACAAGCATGGACGGCTTCAAGAGGGAATTGGATAAACATATGGAGCTGAGGTCCATCAGTGACTATTAGCCGCAACGTATAGATAGGAACTCACAGGCTGGGGCAGGTGGTGCTCTGTATTCTTGGGGGGGCAACAGTGGGAGGGCTCCTAGTGTCCTGGCCCCACTGCTGGACCTCCTGATGGCCCCTGGTATTTTTGGCCACTGTGTGACAGAGTGTTGGACTAGATGGGCCATTGGCCTGATCCAACATTGGCTTCTCTTACGTTCTCTTGTGTTCTTCTTATTCTTATTCTTATTCATATTCTTGTTTGTTTCATTGATGCAGCCCAAATTTCATTTCAAGCCCTGACCTGCATCTAGAAACGCTTCCCTCAACACTCTGACTGTCTGCATGAAGAGGCTGAGACTGCTCTTCCCTGAGAACAATTCCCTGCACCTAGAAAACTAGGGTGTCAGGGCTAAGGTTTTCTCCTTCCCTCTACTTTCTTCGCTCGTTATGTTCCCATCTCTTTTATTTTTGTTTTGTAAATATATTCAAGTCGTGGAGGAAGGCAGCAAACCTTAATTTCCTTCTTCCGTGCGCGTGACATTTGGGAGACTCATCTCGCATGCCACGATCGTTAGCATCAGACGCAACCAGCCGTGGAGCAGTTCCATCCAACCCTGACAGCTTATCCATTATAGATAACACGCAAATGGACTCCAGACTTTCCCTCCGAGCATGCAAACTACCAGCTGATCTTTGATAAGCTGTCGATTTAACAAGGATCATGGTGTCGGGTTACGTATATTCTTCTGCAGCCGAGCTCAGAGCGGCTTCTGTCCGGGCACCGATTATGGTATGCGCTCGTGGTTGGTTTCATGAGCAATAGCATCCTAGGGTGTCCAGGCCCTTCCCGAAATGTCCAACAGCACGATCGGTCCATTTCTTTAAGCAATTTGGTGTTGAGCCAGTTTGGTGTAGTTGCCAAGAGCGGCGGACTCAAATTTGGGAGAACCGGGTTTGACTCCCCACTCCTCCTCCACATGCAGCCAGCTGGGCGACCTTGGGTCAATCACAGTTCTCTCCGAGCTGCTCTCTCAAGAGCAGTCCTTGAAACAGCTCTCTCAGCCCCACCTACCTTACAGGGTGTCTTTTGAGGGGAGGGGAA
>NW_015175073.1:2459-8523 GCF_001447785.1 Gekko japonicus | reverse complement strand
TCTGGGGCAAGGGATGCTCTGTATTCTTGGTGCTTGGGGGGGGGCAACAATGGGAGGGCTTCTGGTGTTCTGGCCCCACTGCTGGACCTCCTGGTGGCACCTGGTATTTTTGGCCACTGTATGACAGAGTGTTGGACTAGATGAGCCATTGGCCTGACCCAACATTGGCTTCTCTTATGTTCTTATATGGAGCAGAGGTCCATCAGTGGCTATTAGCCACAAGCTATAGATAGGAACTCTCAGTCTAGAGCAAAGGATGCTCTGTATTCTTGGTGCTTGGGGGGGGGGGAACAGTGGGGGGGCTTCTAGTGCCCTGGCCCCACTGCTGGACCTCCTGATGGCACCTGGTATTTTTGGCCACTGTGTGACAGAGTGTTGGCCTGGATGGGCCATTGGCCTGATCCAACATGGGCTTCTCTCATGTCCTTATGTTCTTAAGAGTGCAGAGGGCCATTGTTCAGTGGCAGACCACATGCTTTGCACACAGAAAGTGCCTGGTTCAATCCCGTGTCGCATGGTCTCTGGCTGGATGTGTTTGGAAAGGCCTTTCTCCGCTTGCCAATCGAAGGAAACGATACCGGTCTAGATAGAACAACCGGTCAGAGGCACTGTAAGGTAGCATCCTGTGTTCATGAGCGAAACTCAAGAGTTTGCTTTCAGCCAGAGGGGCCATGGCTCGGTGATAAAGCACACGCCTTGCATGCCAAAGGTCCCAAGTCCAACCACCAGCATCTTCTGGGTGTGGGAAATGCCTCTCCATGCCGGAGATCCTAACTGCTCTGAGCTGGAGGGGGGTGATGGTCTATCTCTATAGCCTCAGATGTTTGTGAGCAAAGGTGCTCCGCTCTGCTGTTCTGCTCTTATCTGGAGGAGGCTTGCATAATGGCTGGACACCTGCTCTACACGCAGAAGGACCCAAGTTCACAGGCAGTGTGATGTAATGGTGAGATTGTCGGACTAGCATACAGGAGATCCAGGTTCCGGTCTGCCGTGGGAGCCGAGTCCCGCTGTCTCAGCCTAACCTATTTTGGGTCAGTCACAGCCCTCTCAGAGCTCTCTCAGCCCAAAATACAAGTCTAGTTCACCACCTAGTGGCACATCAAGCCAAAAGAACTAGAACTTCAGACTGCCAGACAATCTTAGGAAGGATCTCCTGGCTATACTACACTGGCTATACTACGCACACCACCTAGTGGCACATCAAGCCAAAAGAACTAGAACTTCAGACTGCCAGACAATCTTAGGATCTCCTGGCTATACTACGCACACTGGCTATACTACGCACACTGCCATGTGATTGTGAGCGCATGTCGACACAGAGAGTTATACTTTTTAGATTGGAGAAAATACTTGACCTTGACTGTTTATTGGATGCTCTGCCAGTTTCCTTGACTGAACGTGGGAGTCAGCCGGAAGCCCCGTCTTGTTTGCGCTTTGGACACTGCACAGATTTTGATTCGTTCTACTTATCAATTTTCCTTGGACTTTTCCCTTGTGAGGGTTTTCTGCATGCCACTTTGCTACTGGATGGAAATATCTATATCTTTGCACTGAATGTCTCCTGTGGAATATTGGAAATAATTAATACATTACAGCAGGGGTCATTTCGTAGAAAAAGAGGTGCAGGAGCTCATTAGCATAACTTATTTGCATATCCCACACCCTTTGACATTACCGGAAGTGTGTCAGAAGACAACACCCACTGCTACGGCTCCACTGGACAGTTTTGGATTGCTAGCTTTTGGGGGGGGGGGATACGCACAGATCTGCCCTCGCAGAGGAGGGAGAGCTTGTACCTGAAGGCAGGCTGGGGGGGGGGGCTCTGCAACTTACCTGGCTGCTTCTTGCTCTGACTGAGGGCTGCTGGGAGCAGGGGGCGGGGCTTGTTGCATGTGCCCACCCCCTGGGCTCCTTACTGTCGGAGCTCCGCTCCTGTGCGCTCCCGCAGGAAATGACCCCTGCATTACAGTAACACTTTGAGTATACATAACCATTTTTACTTTTGCCTTTATTGTCATAGCGCTGTACTTCACCGTGGTTGTTTTGCTGTTGCGTCTGTCAGCTGTCGCTGCCATGGGCTGGGGTGTGTAACTCTCGACTGTACTCGCTCCCCTCCCCCGTGCATTCTCTAGCCTGGTGCTTATCTTGCAGGTGGCCTTGGAGCTAGAGGCGCTTCTTCCCTAAGCTTCCCGCTGGGAACCTAACGGTTCTGAATTAGCCCGCACTTAAAGGTGTTTGCTCATTGGCCTGGGGGTGTCAGGGGGTCTCCTTCGAAGGTAGTATTTCCCTGGGCCCCCACACAGCTTTCGACACAAGACGTTAATGGTGTCTCAAGTACTATCTATCCCAGTAAACTGGTATTCCTGCAAACTTGGTGCTGAGTGTGATTGACTGGGAACCCTGTCTACACTGTGATTCCTCTGGTAGCATTATTATATGATTATTGTTTGCATAACCTACTGCGCAGGCTTGTTGTGAGAATAAAATGGCAGAGAGGCGGATGATGTAAGCCTTCTTGGGTCTCCAGTGAAGACAAAAGCAGGGTATAAATGACGAGGGAGGGAGGGAGGGAAGGATAGAAGAGGTAAGGAAGGAAGGAAGGAAGGAAGGAAGGAAGGAAGGAAGGAAGGAAGGAAGGAAGGAAGGAAGGAAGGAAGGAAGGAATCTCCAGTTAAGGATCTCAAGTTCTGTTTCCGCTTACATCAGCGGAAAGCTCTGCACACCAGAAGAAACTGCCACCACTTACATAACAAATCCATTAAGATCCAACCCGTTGCCTGTTTCCATGTGTCAGATTTCCCTCCCCCCCTGTAAAACTAATGCATTTCCAGCATTATTTGTGCATCCATCAATTGGTCCACTGGGCATATACAGTATACAATGAGTGGTTACAGGTTGCTGGGGGCATATGTTATGTTATCAGTGATTGGGAGGGATGGAGACATGGGGGGGGCCATCAGCAATGTTGTGATGTCACTTCCAGGAGGAAACCCAAGACGTCAGTCGTCTCTAGGAGCCAAGTAGGGTTCCCTGTGATTCCTAGAGAGGACCAACATCACTTCTGGGGTTTCCCTGGAAGCAGGCCCATAGCTACAGTGGGGCATCTTGGGGCCAGCCCCCCCCCCAACTTACTGCCCAGGCTCCCCAAATTCCCACCCAGCCAGTTTATTTTATTTTCCGTGCGTGCCACGGCCACGCCAAGCCGTTGCCCTGTCCTGTCTGCCGGCAGTGTACCTCTGGCTGGATGCGGGTGAGGGGTGCCACAGGGCACGTCTGCTCCCTACTCCAGCTTCCCTGGGGGCCTCTGGCCAGAGAAAAACTCATCACTTTTTAAAAACCTCTACTCTCTCATCACTCCTCACCAATGCTCCCTCTAAGCTGTGGCGTCTTGTGAGCAACAATTCTACTTTGTGAGCTACTGGCATTAAAGTTGTGAGCAAACGATTTGGCTGCTGCATGAATTAGTTTGCTCTGGAGCCCTCCTTCCTGAGCTGTCATGGCTCAGGTGGGGTGTCACCTGACGCTGCCACCACGCTGGACCAGGCGTGAGGACCAGACAGAGTTTATTTTATTTTATAAGAGGTCAAACAAACAAGGTGCAGAATTATAACAGTAAGTGGGTGAAAAGAAAAGAAATCAAATGCCCTAACGCGTCTAAATATATAGTGTCCCTAGCTCACTATTCCAAGTGACACTAGACTACTCACCCTTCCCTCAGGATGAGGGTCTCTCCCCTGCAGCAGCCTTCCTTCTGGCTCTGCCCTCTGGGAAGAAGAACAGCTTTTCCTGCTGCTCGAGATCTTTTATTCCAAGCCCTCCTCTTTTCCCATTGGTCAATTTTGGCTCCAAAATCTCTCAGGGGCTTCTGGGAGTTGTAGGCCCAGCCTCACCTACTGCTAGCCAGGCTCCCCGGGCCTAGTAGGCCTCTGGTGGCACAGCCCAGATCATGACATGAGCGAAGACAAAAATGTGAGAGCCAGAGGCTTAAAAAACTGAGCTAGCTCACACTGACTCAGCTTAGAGGGAACACCACTGCTGACGCAGCCTGGGTTGGCGGTGTGGAGGGAGTGCTCCCTAACTTATTTAAATGCCCCCCTCCCCGAAGTAAAAAATATCCTAGCTACTGCCCCGCCTGGAATTGATGTCATGTCATCAGGCCGACGGCCACCTGTCTGTTTATTTTTCTCCCTCCACTGCCCAGTAGTGTTGCCAGGTCTGGGTTGGAAAATACCTGGAGACTTTGGGGGTGGGTCCGGGAGAGTGCGGGGTTTGGGGTGGAGAGGGATCTCAGCATGGTCCAATGCCACAGAGTCCACCCTCCAAAGCAGCCCTTTCCTCCAGGGGAGCTGATCTCTGTCCGCTGGAGGTCAGTTGCAAAAGCGGGAGATCTCCAGGCCCCACCTGGAGGCTGGCAACCCTACTGCCCAGTGATGGGGTGGAGGGTGGAAAGATGGAAAAGAACACGCACCCTAATACATGGTACAAATGAAACTGGCAAACCATTGGCAACAATTCACAGGCACCTCGCCACCCAAGTGAATGTGCATGAATTCCTTCCCGCCACCCTGATTTCTTTTCACGGGGCAGGCGCTGTCCCTCGAGCTGAGATCTCGGGCAGAGTCCTGTGGGTGGAGGGGGCCCTCCAGATGCTTCTGTGCACCAGACGAGTCACTTGCTCTCTTCCTCTCCCCGCTATATTTCCTGTGACCCACTTCAGATCGACTCCCGGACTTGTTTATTTAGAAAATGTATTTGCTGCCTCTCTGGAGACCGGCTCGAGGCAGCTTCGGAGATCAAAACAACGCAGCAAAACCATAAAAGCAACAACGTGGGAATTATCAGTAATAAAACAAGCCGTCGAAACAAAGCCAGGGGTAGGAAAAATCACGGGGGGGGGGACACATTCCATGGCCTGGCCTACAGAAAACTGTCCTCAGGTTAGAAGTGGACCAGAAGAACAGCTAAAGAAAATAATAATAAAACCTCTTTGTCAAAAAAAACCCTGGGTGAAAAGAAATGTTTGGACCTAGCACATCACAGAGAGTAGTAGGAAGAAGAGGAAGAAGGAGAAGGAGAAGAAGAGTTGGCTTTTATACCCTGCTTTTCTCTACCTGAATAAGTCTCAAAGCAACTTGCAATCAGTGTTCCCTCTAAGCTGAGTCAGTGTGAGCTAGCTCACAGCTTTTTAGCCTCCGGCTCACACATTTTTTGTCTCCGCTCAGGAAGGAGGGCTCCATAGCAAACCAATTTCTGCAGTTAGCCCAATCGCTCGCTCACAACTTTAATGCCAGTAGCTCAGAAAGTAGAATTTTTGCTCACAAGACTCCACAGCTTAGAGGGAGCATTGCTTGCAATCTCCTTCCCTTCCTCTCTCCACAACATACACCCTGTGAGCAATGCCCCCTCTAAGCTGTGGAGTCTTGTGAGCAAACATTCTACTTTGAGAGTCAGTTTGGTGTAGTGGTTAAGTGTACAGTGCGGACTCTAATCTGGGAGAACCGGGTTTGATTCCCCACTCCTCCTCTTGCACCTGCTGATGTGACCTTGGGTGAGTCACAAGCTCTGGCACAGCTGTCCTTGAAAAAGAACAGTTTCTGTCAGAGCTCTCTCAGCCTCACCCACCTCACAGGATGTCTGTTGTGGGGAGGGGAAGGGAGAGGAGTTTGCAAGCCGCTCTGAGACTCCCTTGGGGAGTGAAGGGCGGGGTATAAATCCAATCTCTTCTCTTCTTCTTTGTGAATTACTGGCATTAAAGTTGTGAGTGAGCAACTTGGCTCCTGCGTAAATTAGTTTGCTCTGGAGCCCTCCTTCCTGGGCTAAGACAAAAAATGTGTGAGCCGGAGGCTAAAAAAATGTGAGCTACCTCACACTAACTCAGCTTAGAAGGAACACTGCCTGTGAGGGAGGTGGGGCTGAGAGAGCTCTTTCGAGAACTGCCCTTGGACCGTGTACAATTCTATGCAGTTTCTGAACCTTCAGGATAAGCGGGGGTCATTTCATAGAAAAAGAGGTGCAGGAGCTCATTAGCCTAACTTATTTGCATATGCCACACCCCCTGACATCA
>NW_015175073.1:0-2344 GCF_001447785.1 Gekko japonicus | reverse complement strand
TTCAACTTACCTGGCTGCTTCTTGCTCTGACTGAGGGCTGCTGGGAGCAGGGGGTGGGGCTTGTTGCATGTGCCCGCCCCCTGGGCTCTTTACTGCCCGAGCTCCGCTCCTGTGCGCTCCTGCAGGAAATGACCCCTGAGTATAGGAGTGTGTGTGTGTCCCACAGTTGCATCCAGATTGTTCTTTGGCAGTGTTTCATCAGTAACATGGAGGAGGTGGTGCAATGGAGATTCTGCTTTGGGGAAAAAAACGCACTGGTAATTTGAAACTACAGAATCAAAGAGCAGCAGCAGTGGGGGGTGGGGGTGGAAGGGGAGAGTTTCAGAAGCACCTGGCCTATCTTTGGGGGGAAGGGCCTTGGCTCAGTGGTAGAGCACCTTCTTTGCACGCCGTAGCTCCCACGTTCAGTCTCTGGGTAAAGACTCTCAGGTGTCAGGGAAGGTTTTTGTTTCCTGGCAATCGAAGACAGCAGCTGCCAGTCGAACTAGAAGGGCTGACAGAGTCAGGCGGGTGTCAGCTATGCTGCCATGAAGGTTGGGGAGGTTGGTCCGTGTCTGGTTAATTGCTATTGCTTTCCTTTCAGGTTAATTGCTACTGCATTCCTTTCTGTGCTGTCTCTGCTGTGCGCCGAAACGCTTATCTATACAGATGTGCAGGAGGGTGTTGTGGTGTCTGGGATTGCCCTAGGTGCTGTGGGAGAGTGTTCGTTCTCAGCTTCAGCTACCTAACGGTCTCTAAGCCTTATCCCGCGCGCGGGAGGGTGCCTAATTGGCCAGTGCTGGGGGGGGGGTGCATACGAATACCCTATATCCTATTATGCCCATGGGGCCGCCGCCATTCTTAACAGTGCCTGTGTTACTGCATCTATAGCTCTGCAATAAAAGTATTACCGTTCCGAATGCGTGTACTTCGTTGTTGGCTGTGGGTTCTTGACAGCGGGTTGGTCTGAAGCAGCAGGACAAAGTTTGAGTCCAGTGGCACCTTTCAGACCAGCAGAGTTTTATTCAAGGCGTGAACTTTCATGTGCATGCACACTTCCTCAGATACAGTGAAGTGGAAATTACTAGTCCATTCATATAGGTGAGCAGTAAATTAGCATACAGCATAATGAAGACGTTTAACAGATGAAGGGACCAAATGGGAATAACAAGGTTAGATTATATGGTCCCCATTTGTTTGGGTTTAATCCTGGGGGGAAACATCGTGAAGGAAATAAATATGTCAAAATTGGGGATTGATGGGCAGATGTATCCTGAATTGTGGGAAGCTGAGATTAGTGGAGACCCCACCATTTTGCTCCATCCGTCTCCTCTCAAGCATGGAGGCGACCTTGCAGCATCTTCTTTCTTGAAGTGGGGCAATGGGCTGTGTAGAGCAACGCTCCCTCGAAGCTGTGGAGTCTTGTGAGACACAATTCTACTTTCTACTGGCGCTTTCACCCCCTCCTTCTTCTCAAAGGCATTTAAAGGATTCCTTTAAATGCTTCTGGGAAGAAGGCAGGCCCTTTAAGGAAGGGGGCAGAGCACCCAATACCCTCACCATAGCTATGGGGCCAGAGGAAGTTTCAGGTCTGTCTTTCTAGTTTGCACACAACCTTTATGAGGTGCTTGTTGATAAACATGGTACATCGGTGAGAGCAGGGCCCCCCCCCCGACCTTTTCCGGCCCGCGTGGGCACTTTGGGGATTCTGATACAGCATGGTAGGCACAGCTGTAAAAATGACTGCCACAAAACGGCTGCCGCAGAAGGCAGAGCCAGCCACAAAAGAGCCACCGCCACTTCCCTTCAGTCTGGCAGCAGTAGGGTTCCCAAGTCCAAAACACTCACCGGCGGGGGAGCCTTGGCTGGCTCCGGGAGCCGTCCCCGGATGCACGCACCCGCCGCCAGCACATCACAGGAAGTGACGTGCAACGTCGACCATGTTGAGGGCGTGGCACTCAGCTTAGAGGGAACACTGCAGTCTGACTTAAGGCAGCTCAGGCCCATAGCCAGGATCTTGTGGCTCATGGGGCAAGAATTCTTCTGGTGGTTCTGGTGGGGCTGCCATTATTTGCCGTCCCCCCAGGGGCCCGATTCCGCGGCGGCGGAAATCGGGCCTCCAAAGCGGGGGTTTACCCGTCACCCGCCCCCACTTGGCAGCCCTAGGCAGCAGCTCCCGGAGAAATGTCTCTTTTTTTAAAAAAAATCTGCCCAGTCAATCAAATCTCCAAAGGCCAACCAGAAGCCTTGCTAGGCAACAGGCCCACCTGGACCCACCCACTTCCTAGGGGCGCTTGGTGGGTGCCAGGAAAGGCATGGGGCCCCCGGACTGGAGGTTCAGACTAGGATCTGCGAGACCCAGGTT
>NW_015175072.1:10466-19192 GCF_001447785.1 Gekko japonicus | reverse complement strand
CAGTATCTGGCCCACCAAGATTCCAACTGGAAGACTGGGGAAGATTGGGGTGGGGGGCACCACAGATTCAAAAGGGGGCAGCACCCCGTTTACCCTACCACTGGTTACAGCACTGCCATCCCTGTCAATGGCCTGTCGCAATGCATCTGTTTTTGAAATTCTAGGCCAGCAGCAACAAGAGAGGATCAAACGAGAAGATGTACAGGCCTAGTCTAGCAGCATTTCCTCTCACTTGTATCTTGAAGACCCATGTAAGGAAATGGAGGCAAGATGACTAGAGTGATGAGTCTTTAAGATGTTGGTTTGGCTAGATCTGAATCTCATCTAGTTTAGGGTATAGCATATGGGAAGCTGCTAGAGCGGGTTGTTGCCTTTGAGCTCCAAGGGGCTCTTGGAAAGGACTGATTTTCTGGGCCCTTTGCAATCTGGCTTCAGGCCTGGATTCTGGAACACAGACTGCTATGGCCGTCTTGATTGACGATCTCTCTCAAAAACTGGACAGGGGGAATGTGACCCTGCTAGTTCTGCTGGATCTCTCTGTGGCCTTCAATACTGTTGACTGTAGCAACTGACTGAGCTGACTGTTAGGACTGGGAATAAGGGGGGTGTGTGTCAGAAGATAGTGCTGGGGGATTCCCACTCTGCTGTATGGCTGTTGACCTGTGGGGTGCTGCAGGGACCCATCTTATCCCCCTTCTGTTTCATATTTATATGAATCCACTGGGAGAGGTCTGCAGGAGGTATGGGCAGCACTGTCACTAATATGCAGATGATAACCAGCTCTACCTGTCTTTTTCCACCTGATTCTGAAGATACTGTTGATGTTCTGAACCCTGCATGGAGTCAGTAATGGGCTGGGTGAAGGCGAGCAACCTGAAAATTAATCCTGACAAGATAGAGCTTCTCTGGGCTATTTGTTGTTGTTGTTCAGTCGCACAGTCGAGTCCGACTCTTCGCGACCCCATGGACCATCTCCCGCCAGGCCCTCCTGTCTTCCGCAGTCCTCCGAAGTTGGCTCAATTTCATGTTTGTTGCATCGATGACACTGTCTAACCATCTCATCCTTTGCCGTCCCTGTCTTCTTTGACCTTCAATCTTTCCCAGCATCAGGGTCTTCTCCAGTGAGTGCTCCCTTCTCATTTGGTGGCCAAAGTATTTGAGCTTCAGTTTCATTATCTGGCCTTCCAGGGAACAGTCAGGGTTGATTTCTTTGAGGATTGACTGATTTGTTCTTCTTGCAGTCCAAGGGACTCTCAAGAGTCTTCTCCAGCACCATAGTTCAAAAGAATCTATTCTTCGGCGCTCGGCCTTCCTTATCGTCCAACTCTCGCAGCCATACATGACTACTGGGAATACCATTGCTTTGACCATGCGGACTTTTGTTGGCAGGGTGATGTCTCTACTTTTTATCATGCTGTTTAGGTTCGCCATCGCTTTCCTCCCAAGGAGCAGGCGTCTTTTAATTTCATGGCTGCAGTCACAGTCTGCGGTGATCTGGGATCCCAGGAACGTGAAGTCTGTCACTACTTCCACAACTTCCCCTCCTATTTGCCAGGGAGTGATGGTTCAAAAGAATCTATTCTTCGGCGCTCGGCCTTCCTTATAGTCCAGCTCTCGCAGCCATACATGACTACTGGGAATACCATTGCTTTGACCATGCGGACTTTTGTTGGCAGGGTGATGTCTCTACTTTTTATCATGCTGTTTAGGTTCGCCATCGCTTTCCTCCCAAGGAGCAGGCGTCTTTTAATTTCATGGCTGCAGTCACAGTCTGCGGTGATCTGGGATCCCAGGAACGTGAAGTCTGTCACTACTTCCACGACTTCCCCTTCTATTTGCCAAGGAGTGATGGGGCCGGATGCCATGATCTTAGTTTTTTTGATGTTGAGCTTCAAGCCCACTTTTGCGCTCTCCTCTTTTACTCTGAGCAAGAGGCTCTTTAGATCCTTTTCACTTTCAGCCATTAGAGTGGTATCATCTGCATATCTGAGGTTGTTGATCTTTTCCCCAGCAATCTTAATTCCCGCTTGTGATTCATCCAGGCCAGCATTTCGCATGATGTACTCTGCATATATATTAAATAAGCAAGGTGACAGTATACATCCTTGTCGTACTCCTTTTCCTATGCTGAACCAATCAGTTGTTCCGTATCCGGTTCTAACTGTCGCTTCTTGGCCCTTATACAGGTTTCTCAAGAGACATGTGAGGTGGTCTGGTACTCCCATCTCTTTAAGGACCTGCCATAGTTTGTTGTGATCCACACAGTCAAAGGCTTTAGCATAGTCAATGAAGCAGAAGTAGATATTTTTCTGGTACTCTCTTGCTTTCTCCATAATCCAGCGAATGTTGGCAATATGATCTCTCGTTCCTCTACCTCTTCGAAACCCAGCTTGTACTTCTGGTAGTTCTCTATCCACGTACTGTTGAAGCCTAGCTTGTAGGATCTTGAGCATGACCTTGCTAGCGTGTGATATGAGTGCAATTGTGCGATAGTTTGAACATTCCTTGGCATTGCCCTTCTTTGGGATTGGAATGTATACTGATCTTTTCCAATCCTGTGGCCACTGTTGCGTTTTCCAAATTTGCTGGCAAATGGAGTGCAGAACTTTAACAGCATCATCTTCTAAGACTTTGAATAGCTCAGCTGGAATACCATCACCTCCACTAGCTTTGTTGTTAGTAATGCTTTCTAAGGCCCATTTAACTTCACATTCCAGGATGTCTGGCTCAAGGTCAGTGATTATACCGTCGTGTTTGTCAAGGACATTGAGGTCTTTCTTGTATAGTTCTTCTGTGTATTCTTGCCATCTTTTCCTAATCTCTTCTGCTTCTGTTAGGTCCCTACCGTTTTTGTCCTTTATCATGGCCAGCTTTGCATGGAACGCTCCCTTGATTTCTCCAATTTTCTTGAAGAGATCTCTAGTCCTTCCCATTCTATTGTTTTCTTCTATTACTTTGCACTGTTCATTCAGGAAGGCCTCCTTATCTCTCCTTGCTGTTCTCTGGAAATCTGCGTTCAGTTGGGTAAATCTTTCCTTTTCGCCTTTGCCTTTCGCTTTCCTTCTTTCCTCTGCTATTTGTAAAGCCTCATCAGAAAGCCACTTTGCTTTCTTACATTTCTTTTTCTTTGGGATGGTGGTGATTGCTGCCTCCTGTACGATGTCACGAACCTCTGTCCATAGTTCTTCAGGCACTCTATCTATCAAATCCAGACCCTTGAATCTATTCTTCACCTCTACTGTATATTCATCAGGGATGCGATCTAGGTCAAACCTGAATGGCCTCGTGGTTTTCCCGATTTTCTTCAGTTTAAGTCTGAATTTTGCAATGAGTAGCTCATGATCTGAACCACAGTCAGCTCCAGGTCTTGTTTTTACTGACTGGATAGAGCTTCTCCATCTTTGACTGCAAATTATATAGTCAATCTGATTTCGGTGTTGCCCATCTGGTGATGTCCATGTGTAGAGTCGCCTCTTAGGTTGTTGGAAAAGGGTGTTCGCTATGACCAGTGTGTTCTCTTGACAAAACTCTGTTAACCTTTGCCCTGCTTCATTTTGCTTTCCAAGGCCAAACTTGTCTGTTATTCCAGTTACCTTTTGACTTCCTACTTTAGCATTCCAGTCCCCTATGATGATGAGGACATCATTTTTTGGTGTTAGTTCTAGGAGGTGTTGTAGGTCTTCATAGAACCGGTCCACTTCAGCCTCTTCTGCATCAGTGGTTGGGGCATAGACTTGGATTACTGTGATGTTGAATGGTTTGCCTTGGAATCGGACAGAAATCATTCTGTCATTTTTGAGATTGTATCCCAGTACTGCCTTTTGCACTCTCTTGTTGACTATAAAGGCCACACCATTTTTTCTACGAGATTCCTGGCCACAGTAGTAGATATAATGGTCTTCTGAGTTAAATTCACCCATTCCTGTCCACTTTAGTTCACTGATTCCTAGGATATCGATGTTTAGTCTTGCCATCTCATTTTTGACCACGTCAAGCTTACCTTGATTCATAGATCTTACATTCCAGGTTCCTATGTAGTATTGTTCTTTGCAGCATCGGACTTTCCTTTCACCATCAGACACATCCACAACTGAGCGTCCTTTCGGCTTTGGCCCAGCCGCTTCACTTTTTCTGGGGTTACTTGTACTTGTCCTCTGCTCTTCCTCAGTAGCATATTGGACACCTTCCGACCTGAGGGGCTCATCTTCCAGCGTCATATCTTTTAGCCTTTTGATACTGTCCATGGCGTTTTCTTGGCAAAGATACTGGAGTGGGTTGCCATTTCCTTCTCCAGGTGGATCACGCTTGGTCTGAGTTCTCTGCTGTGGCCTGTCCGTCTTGGGTGGCCCTTCATGGCATAGCCCACAGCTTCATTGAACTGCGCAAGCCCCCTCGCCATGACAAGGCAGTGATCCATGAGGGGGCTCTGGGCTTTACTCTCCTTGAAAAACCAGGGATGCAGCTTGCGAGTGCTGCTTGACACAGTGGTCACCTTAGAAAATCAGGTGGCTGCTACGACTCACAGTGTATTTGCTTTGCTCCTGCTGGTGTGTCGTCTGTTCCTGGGTCAGTGATCTATGCCTTAGTTATATCTAGACTGGACTACTGCAATGTGCTCTACTTGGGGCTACCCTTGAAGAGTGTTCAGAAGCTGCAACTAGTGTTAAAGGCTGCTGGTGAGGGTCAGCTCCTGGGACCATATATCCCTGATACTACAGTAATTACACTGGCTACTGATCTGCTCCCGAGCCCAATTCAAGGTGTTGTTTTTTGACCTTTAAAGCCCTACATGGCTTGGGACTGGGTTATCTGAAGGACTGTCTTCTCCCATATGTTCCCGTCTGGGTGTTCAGAGCACAGGGAGAGGCCCTCCTCCCACCATTCAAAGTAGCTCATCTGGTGGGCACTCAAGAGAGGGCCTTTTCAGTGGCAGCCTCATAATGATGGAGGTGTGCCCTGATAGCCCCTGATAGCCGATCATCAGTGAAACAGCTGGAGACAGTTTCATCTAGGCCTCCATTTGACTGGTTTAGCTTTTTTAATTGGCAGTCCTAATTGGAGTTTTTAAATTGTTGACTTTTTATTGGGCTTCTATAATTGTTCTTTTATCGTGGCATTTTCTTTATTGTAATAATTTTTTATGTATATTGCAAGCTGCCTAGAGTTCCACAAAGGAGAAAAACAGGTTTTTTAAATCATCATCATCATCATCATCATCATCATCATCATCATCATCATCATCATCCGTGGGTGGCATCATTCCAGCTTTTCCATTAGCAAATGAGAGAGGAGTAGGGCTGCCAAGTAGGGGCGGGTAAACTCCGCCCCCAAAGCGCAGTGTGGCTGCATCACCAGAGGTGACGCAACCACGCCGATCACGTTGGGGGCTTGGCCCCGATTGTCGGAGGGAAAACTCTATGGTTTTCCCTCCGACGATCAGGGCCACCGCCTCAACGTGATCGACGTCGTGCATCACTTCTGGTGACGCGCTGGCAGTGTGCGCGCGTGCACGACCAGGGACGTCTCCCGGAGCGCGGCGAGGCTCCCCCACAGGTGAGTAAAATTCACTTGGCAACCCTAGAGAGGAGGCTTTTGACCACCAAAAAGGCTATGCTGAGGACAGGGCTGCCGGGAGCATTCTGGAGAGGGTTGCCGAGGACAGGTTGGTCCCAGCAACCTGCTGCTTAGCCGGTCGGTGCCTCAACCATCATCATGATGAAATGGGGATCGGGGCTGACATCCCTTCCGATAAAAGCTGAAAATGAGGCCATGGTCGTTCTACGATTGGCAAAAACTCTATTCTTTACCAGCAGTGACATCAGCAGGCCCGCAGTGTGCTAATCCCTGACCCACCATTTCTGCCATGTGTGTATGGTAGTGACCTGCAAGCCTATAGCCAGGACTTTCTAAATCAGGGGGCATTTTAATTCCTCGGGGGGCACTGGCTAATTTGATTAAAAGTAATTTATTTACCAGCTTCTCAGCACTCTCAGGTATGGGAGCGGCGCCCTCCACCTGGCCATCAGCTCTGCCTGCCTTGAGCTTTGGCATCTTGTGCCCCCTCCTGGTGCTCCCCTCCACCCACCCCAGCTGCTGGCCTGCCCGCTCACCTTTCCTCAATGCAGAAAAGATGCTCTGGAAGTTGCTACCAGGATGACGGGGAGGGTGGGGGTGGGGAGAGAAAGCACTGGAAAGGGGGAAGGCAAGGAGAACCAGAGGCCCCGGCAGCATGGGGGGGTGGCGGCCAGAGAGTCAGGGGGCTGAAAGGAATTTGGGGGGCCTTGGCAGGAAGTTGGAGGGGCAGGCCCCGAAATGCCCCACTGTAGCTATGAGCCTGGTGACCTGGCTACTCCACCTGAGGTCATGGGACCCCTTGTAGACAAAAGCCACATCGGAAGGTAATCACAGTGAAGAAGGGAACTGGAAAAGACTGAGTGGAAGAGCTGGTAGGATCCAAACCTGGTGGGTGGGTGTGGCTACCTGAGGAAACAAGAGGAGATGGGAGTCTGAAGGACCAGACCTTGGAAGAGGGACAGGGTGAACACCCTGGGAAGGCTGAAGTTGGGACAGGAGGGTGACTTGTGGGCAGGGTGTGGCCAGGGAAACCCACAGCAGGTTGCAGCTGGCTGATACATGACACAGGTATAGAGAGGGACCATGTGTCCAGGAGTGCTGTGGTACATGTGTGAGTCAAGTGTTGTATGACTTGATGGAGCCAATAAGGATAAGAACAGCAGTTGGAGATGAGAACTTTTTATTGACATGGAGACTTGTCCCTCAGCCCAGCCTGCTGCAGGCCTCCTCCTTGCAAGTCTGATTGCCCCACAAACCCCACCCCTGGCACAGTGGGATTAATTCCCCAAGGGCTTCACTCCAACATTATGCCTGGGGTGGAGAGAGTTGACCAAGATAAATGTTTCTCCCTCTCCCAAAATACTAGAACTCCAGGGCATCCAATGAAGCTCCTGACCATAGTATGTCTGACTCGTAACTGCTTCACTTTGGGTCAATTGTTATTTGCCATCATTTATTTGTCTCAGGATTGTAAGGTCTTTCTCTCTTACTTTTAAGTATACAATTTTAGGGATGATTTTGTATTTGTATTTTAATACAAATTGGAAAATGTTTAATTTATAATTATTTTACTGTGCTTTTTTTTTCCTTTCGGTTTTGGTGGAATCTCCACCTTATTCTGTATTGTTGGTTTTTTGTTTTTGGTTTTTTGCTAATACAATAAAGACTGATTGATTGGGGGGGGGACTCCCTATTAATATTATTTTCTTTGCAGTCTGAAACAAGAAGCAATAGCAGGATCCACCCTGCCTTTCTTAGTTTTGCAGGATTATTTTCCACAGCTAAATCTCAGTCATATTGGTACATTGTACAGATTTTCAAATGAGTAGCCTCACAGAATGGTTTACAGTAGAAAGCAAACCACAATCCATGAAATGCCTTTTATCATGACCAACAATACCCGTCTTCAGGCTGCATGTTACAAAATAAAAAAGAGGTTTTGTGGGAAGAGAAAAAAAGATGTTTCGGGTAGGGTTCACAGGCTCAGCATAGCCACCAGTGGGAGGGATGGGAGTGGGGACGTTGGGGGGCATGTGACTTCAGCGATCTCACTGAAGCCACTACATCACTTCTAGGGTTAAACCCAGAAGTGACAATAGGTAGCTCTAGGAATCACTGTGGTCAGGGGTCATTTTGTATACAAAAAGGTGCAGGAGCTCATTTTGGGGGCAAAACTCTATGGTAGAATTAGCTTCTACCACAGAGTTTTGCTCTGAAACCAGAGCGTCACCCCCAACATCCCAGACATGCCTACATCACTTCCAGGTCTCATAAGCATGTTGGATTAATTTCCGGTGTTCCTCTCTTTTGGGGGGGCTGAAAGGACAGTGGCGGGACCTGAAAGCAGGAGACCCCCACCTCCAATGGGGTGTGTGGCATCCCTAGCAGCACAGCTATGCATAGCAGCATAATACACAGATAGGCCTAACAGTGGCTAATGCCACGTGAAGGTTAGAACTCCACTGCAGCTGGTTATGCAATCATTTGCCCTCGGAAAAACCTTCTACATAACTCCAATTTGAGCTGAGACCTGCATGTCCTTGCCATGGTGAGCTTTTCATATCCCTTCCAATACTCTGCGTTTTATTTAATCCTTTTCTATTATCACAGTGGATAGTCTTGTTATTCCTATAAATGACTTTTTAATGAATGCAGCTATATTTCAATTCTTGATTATTAAGCAGTCACAGGCTAATTTCTGATTACAAAGTTGAATGTTTCCAAGTAGAAATTTAATAGTCTACAAGGAACAAAGCAATATCTGCGGGAAAGATTGTTTGGTCCACAAATTGTGACAGCTACTCCAAACCCAGTCGATTTGTGCCACATTGCTAACTGCAAACTAAACATCTGCTAAGGGGGGGGGGTTAGAGCAATTGTGCTTTTAATTGCTCATTGGAATTACTCTTAATTCTAGACTTACTGGAAACAACAGGATACTTCTGACGGTCTGTATATTAGCTGCAAACAAGGAAAATTAGGAGTTTCTGAAATACATTCTTCAAAGAAGTAAGAAATGAACTAAAGTTTTCAGAATACTTTTTTTTTTTAATAGGCATATGTCACAACTGAAATGGGCTAAATCTTAGAACATTAACATTCATCCTGACTTGTTAGGCTGTTAGGTGGCTATCAACAACTGAAGAAGACCT
>NW_015175072.1:9973-10162 GCF_001447785.1 Gekko japonicus | reverse complement strand
GTTCCCTTGCTCGAAAGCCAGTCGAATCCGACTCTAGGGTTGCGGTGCTCATCTCCGTTTCAAAGCCGAAGAGCCAGCGCTGTCCGAAGACGTTTCCGTGGTCATGTGGCCGGCATGACTAAACACCAAGGCGCACGGAACGCTGTTACCTTCCCACCGAAGTGGTCCCTATTTATCTACTTGCAATTT
>NW_015175072.1:0-3487 GCF_001447785.1 Gekko japonicus | reverse complement strand
CTATTCTGGTGACAGTTTTCTATTGGCTAAATGGTTAAGAACACCTGTGTAGAATAGACAGCTTGAGAAGACTCAGAGAGAGAAGAGACTGCCTCAAAACTCTCTTCAATTGCTAGCCTGCTGCTATGCTTCTAGAGACTCTGCTCATCAGGAACACCAGTTGAGATGCCAGAGCTATATGCCTGATAGGAAAAGTAGTGAGTAGAATAGCCAGCTAGGTTTTTTGTTTTGGTTGGCATTCCTTGCTGAACTGTATACATTCTTTCCCTTATCTACGTGTTGTTTATCTTTTTTGTAAATAAAGTTTTGTGTTGTTGTAGATTTTTTAAGCTGTATGGTCATGGTCTTGGCATTGTAGTACCTGATGTTTCATCAGTAGCTGTGACTGGCACCCTTAGAGGTATAACACAGAAAGATGGAGTACTCTCTGTGTCAATGTGAGAAGAAAAATGGGAGGCAAGTAATTTATCTACTCAGGGAGGTGGGGTAGGGCTGAGTCATTATTTTGTAAGAATTTCCCAGGCTGTGACATGCTAATGGAGGAGCTTTCCCGAGGAGGTTCTTTTGCATATGGATTGTCTGTTGAAATTCCAATCTTATCTGTAGTGCTGTTGTAAGATGTAGAGCATTCTGTGTTTTTCAAGACACATGATGGCAGTACACATTTCCCAAAATGTCTTGTTTGGGTCCAGTTTTTCATTTTCTTGGAAGCTTCATTCTTCTCAGGAAGACTGGACTGACTTTCTCATTTTTCATAACTTCAAACTTTCCTAGTGGAATTCTATAAAAAAATGAATTCTGTCTTTCAGCAGTTAGAAGTTACAGTCCTGCAGCTGAGCTTCTCTGTTTAGGACTTTTTGACCCAAGAGATAAACCTTTTTCATGGAGGTTTCTGTATCACCAAACTCTCCCTTCAGCTATTTTTATAGCATTTTTTGTAAACAGAATTCGGAAGCTGACATTTCTTTTTGCATAAACAGGGAGGACTTCCTGGCTCTAATGCTATCAAAGAGTTCAGCCTGAACAGGATGAGGAGAGAAAATTGAGTTGCAAAGTACTGTCACTGCCTCAGTAGCTATACTGAGTGTCTACCATGCCTGATACACATTTCCTCCCTAAACAATTATGGCTACTTCTCATTTTTTAAAAAAATCTCCAAACTTCTATTTAAAAAGCTGCTATAAAACAGGCTACAGTTGATACCCTCTATTGTTTTCCAATAGATTTTATTTTTTTAAGAATTTCAAAATTATCTAGTTGTCTGGCCCAATTTGGCTCAGACAGCAAAAAACATTAATTTAGTTAGATATATTCATACTAAGAGACTGCAAAATGGATTCATCAGCGTATGGATATAAGAAAAGCTCTTCTGGATAAAACCAACTATCCATCTAGTCCAGCATCCAGTCTCACATAGTAGCCAACCAGTTTCTCTGGAGGGCCAACAACAGGGCAGAGTGGCCGAGGACTTCATTAGGCAGAGCCCTCTTTAGGCTTCAACGGGCTTATGAAAGGGTAGGCCATGCCTCTTTGCATATAAACCAGGCCCTTTGGATATCTTCATTATCTCCTTACCTTGCCTAAACTATGCTCACTCTGGTATCATCTCATTAGTGCCCTGCCCGCTTTCCAACAGGCCATGCCTGTAATTGAAGATTACCTTTTTCGGTCCATGGTGGAGCCGGGGAGTGCCGACCAGCTACGGATCCTTTGGGGTTTGCTGCGTCTTCTGACTGCACCCTCAGGATAAGTTTCTCCCCTTACCTGGATAGTCACTGTCAAGTATTGACTCAACGCCCTTGTAAGTAAGTGAAATCAGCTTTATTAACAACAGGAACCTCAGAAGAACACACAACAACAAACAGTGGAGCATAGCTCCCTTTTAAACTATCCCGGGCTGAGGTAGCCACACCCTAGAATAGTTAAGGACCAATAGCATCGTTACAATAATGTCCAATCAGGTTTGTTCCCTCCAGCACAGTTCTCTTGCATCTGATTGGTTATACTTAAGCGTTAGCCAATAGGATTGTTCCAGCTTAGAATCCTGGCTAAGGTCTCAAGTGTAACATTGCATTTAATACAGTCAATACACAACAGTCACCCCCAATCACCTCTCACTTTAGGGATAAGCTACATGTTCTTTGGAAAGTAAGCCCTACCCTGGTCATTGTGCCTCATGGGATAAGTGAAGCCCTGTGGGCGTGTTCATTATCCTCATGACTGCATTTTAGGAGTCAGTTAGATCTCAGTCCAGGAGCGGCTTGGAGACCAGCGAGATTTTCAGGTGTAGACTTTTGAGAGTAAGCTCCCTGTATCAGATACCAAGCTTTGATTCTTGAAGGTATATACCCTGTGGGTCTTGTTGGCCTGTGGGGTGCTGCTGGAATCGAATCTAACTGTTGTACTGCAGGCCAGCACAGCTACATTATGTCATCTGTAGGAGCTAGGATCTCCCCTGACCATGAGCCATCTAAACCCACCCTGACTGAACTGCCACTTTCCTGTAGTCCTGCTCTTCTTGGGAAGCAGAGGAGTCTTGTGGGTGAAACAGATTTCTGTGGTGTGGCGGAGCCAGAGCAGGGATTGGCCCAATCGCAGCAGACTTCTGGATCAGACCAATAGTCCATCTAGTTCAGTATCCGGTCTCACACAGTGGTCAACCAGTTCCTCTGGACGGCCAAGAACAGGGCATGGAGGCCGAGGACTTCCCCTGATGTTGCCTCCTGGCTCTGGGATTTGGAGACTTAATGCTAAAGCAAGACCCCCAGGGGTCCCCACTGTGTTGTCCACTCTGGCTCTCAGGCCTACTCTATAAGCTTGTATTGCATTTTAGCCAAGCCTCTGCCATGTAGACAAAAAGGAGCACGGAATGCTTTTTGCAAGCAGGGAATGCAAAACCACACAAAGAAAGAACAGAGCTTGATGCTATGGTATGGCACATGCACAAAAATAGGACACTTGCTACCTTCAAAGCAAATACCAAGAACTGCCAGCAAGTAACACTTGCCCGCCCTAAACAGGAAAGCTAGCCAAACCGCAAACGAGACAATACCTTCTTTAGAAGTTCACATACAGGTCAAGTGACACCTGAAAACTTGCTAGAATGTTTTAACCTGCAATTCAACTTGTATCCAAGAAACTTTTTTTTAAGTTTGCCTATGCTGTTAAGGACAAGTATGTAAGCACCTGTCATTCTGCCCTCAGTGTGCATTCTGCCCAGTTTGTGAGGTACCCTCCTGGTGTCTTGGTGGGTGCACCAAGCGCGCTTAATAAATAAATAATATGTTTCTTCTTATCAAAACCTGTGTGATCTCCTCTGCTTCCTTCTTGCTACAATGCCTCTGAATGCGGAGGTTCTCCTCAGTCACCATGGCTAGAAGCCATTGATAGACTTATCGTACATGAATCTATCTAATCCCCTTTTCAAGTCTGGATTTTTCAACATATTTTGGTGAAGCGGTTAAGTGCGCAGACTCTAGTCTGGGAG
>NW_015175071.1:17257-19977 GCF_001447785.1 Gekko japonicus | reverse complement strand
GGATGAATTCCTTTACAGGTCACAGTCAGAGCTGATGGCCCTAATCCCATCAGCGGGAAGGGCGTGTTAAAGGTTGGCAACTGAGAAATTGGGATCTGGTCCCTTCCAGAGTCTTTCTGAGGGCCTCTCAGCCCTGCCTCAGCCACAGGCCGGGACACCCTCTCTGGCTTGGGCGACGGCCACCACACTGGCCATGCTGAAAAACAGGCTGCTTACCTGTAACTGGTGATCTTCGAGTGGTCACCTGATCGCCAAACAGCCATTGTCTGGCCCTATCAGGGCCCATTCAACCCGAGCTGCTGTGGCTTCCACTGCCTTCCTCCAGGGAGTTCCCCTGACGGACATTTGCAAAGCAGCTACGTGGGCTACGCCTAGCATCTTCATAAGGCACTACGCCCTAGACGTCCGAAAAAACTCTAGTACCAACATGGGATGTCACATCTTATCTTTGGCTTCACAGTAAGGACACCACCCGCCCTCCTTTCCCACTGCTGTCATCTTCTACATTTTCCTTAGAAGTTGATTCACGGAGGTTCAAAGGCGCCCACCCCTCTGGGCATGCGTAGTGGGGTTCCTGTGCATGCCCGAGGTCTGGGAGCGAAAATCTGTTAAGAGCATGCTACAATGCTGATCAATCCAGTGCATGCGCACTAGATTCCCATGGGTGTGAAGCACAGAGACCATGTCGAAGATCCATCATTTTCACGGCTACCCCATCTCCTTGAGGCCCCCAGCGGGGCTGGGGGGGAGTATCCGAGCAGTCCTCACTACCACATGTTGCTCTTCAGTATTTTGATTCATGCATCATCCCAATGGCAGCAATTTGCGCCTTTGGCACCTGTGAAAGACCCTTACCCAGAGAAGCCACGCTCCCGTAGTTCTCCCGCATGACGTCCCTGTAGAGATCTCTTTGGCGCGGATCCAGCAAGGCCCACTCAGCCATGGTGAAATACACGGCCACCTCCTCAAAGGAAAAGGGAGACTGAAAGGAAAAGCAGAGTCATTTGTGAGAGATCGTTCCAGGCAGAGACTACACTCTCGATGTGGGCATTCTGGGAGGGTGCTGGATGCAGAGCTTGGTATGTGTAAAGGCAGTGCTGTTCAGAGCTTCTTTTCCTCAGACAACAAGAGCAAAAGCCTCCCTGAGAAAGGAGGGGGGCCTGACTATCCTCCATTCATCCCCCCTACCTGGATCAGCGGTGGAGCAGCCGCTTGCACTCCTCTGCAAAGACAACGGCTCGACAACGTCTCTTCACTGCCTGCAAGGGAGACAAAATTGGAAGGATGAATGTTAACCTCACTTCCTATTTTATCTGCTTCTTTGATCTCAGCTTCATGCATCCTTGTTCCCAGGGCTGTGAAACCTTCTCTTCTTCACATGCAAGAAAAACTGTGAGGACTTTTAGTAAACTGTGGGAGAGGTGGAAAAGAAACACCAGGTACCCCACAAGCTTCGGGGGTTATACATGCTGCCGACAGGTTTCAGACCTCTGTGAGACTTGAAATGTGCCCTGTGAACCCCGGAGCTGAAAAGGTGACGTCGTCCCAGCTGGGTCAGACCAGAAGCCCAGGTGGAATGCCGTTCTCCCGCCTGCTGAGCCCTCCCACCCATCCTGGAGTCTGGACCAGCAAGAGAAAAAGAGGGAACCAGAAATGACACGGCACGACACTTCGTCGTCACATCCAGTCGAAAACCCAGACGTGATTTTAGCGCATCACCCCACACTCTGGAAGCTCTTCTAGGGTACCACCAATAGGTTTCCAGAGTGTCTGCTGATGCTCTGACTTCACATCCTGGTATTTGGCCGGGCGAGACGTCACAGGCTAATAGAATCCTGGAGTTGGAAGGGGCCATACAGGCCATCTGGTCCCACCCCCTGCTCAATGCAGGATCAGCCTAGAGCATCCCTGACCAGCGTTTGTCCAGCCGCTGCTTAAAGACTGCCAGCGAGGGGGAGCTCACCACCTCCCTAGGCAGTTGATTCCACTGTGGCACAACTCTTACTTTAAAAAGGGTTTTCCTTAGATCCAGCCAGTACCTTCCCACCCTTCATTTAAACCCGTTATTGCGAGTCCTGTCCTCTGCTGCCCACAGAAACAGCTCCCTGCCCTCCTCTTGAGTGACCAAACTTCAAATACTTCAGAGAGCAATCAGGTCCCCCCTAAACCTTGAACAAACAAACAAACATGTGGACAAGGGGGACCCAATAGACATTGTTTACCTTGACTTCCAGAAAGCTTTTGATAAAGTTCCTCATCAAAGGCTCCTAAGCAAGCTCAAAAATCATGGGATAAAAGGACAAGCCCTTTTGTGGATCAAAAACTGGCTAATTAATAGAAAACAGAGAGTGAGTATAAATGGGCAATTTTCTCAGTGGAGGGTAGTAAGCAGTGGGGTACCGCAGGACTCAGTACTGGGTCCGATGCTTTTTAACTTCTTCATTAATGGTTTGGAGTTAGGACTAAGCAGTGAAGTGGCTGAATTTGCAGATGATACGAAGTTGTTCAGGGTGGTGAAAACCAGGGAGGATTGTGAGGCACTCCAAAGGGATCTGTCAAGGATGGGCAAGTGGGCGTCAACATGGCAAATAGGGTTCAATGTGGCCAAGTGCAAGGTGATGCACATTGGAGCCAAAAATCCTCAATATAAATACACATTGAGGGGGTCTGAACTGGCAGAGACTGATCAAGATCTTGGAGTTGTAGTAGATAACTCACTG
>NW_015175071.1:3812-16628 GCF_001447785.1 Gekko japonicus | reverse complement strand
CACGTGACCCCTCACAAGCCGAGGAAGCCCGTTCTCCCGCCTGCTGAGCCCTCTGACCCATCCTGGAGTCTGGACCAGCAAGAGAAAAAGAGGGGACCGGAAATGACACGGCACGACACTTCCTCATCACATCCAGCCGAATACCCAGACGTGATTTTCGTGCATCACCCCACACTCTGGAAGCTCTTCTAGGGTATTACTAATAGGCTTCCAGAGTGTCTGCTGATGCTCTGACTTCACATCCAGGTATTTGGCCGGGCGAGACGTCACAAGCTAATAACCTATGGGAGGCGGCGTCCCTCAATGGGCGATCCTCTCCCCTATGGTATTTAATACCTACACGGGCCCCCTCGCTCAGATAGTCGAAAGGTTTGGGCTGGAATGTCACCAGTACACTGATGACACCCAGCTATATCCGATGAGCTTGGGTGTGATCTTGGATGCCTCACTTTCCATGGAGGCCAAAGTCACAGCTGTTGTGCGATCTGCATTTCTCCATCCGCGGCAGGTCAAGCAACTGGTCCCCTACCTTTCTTCCCATGACCCATCCATGCAATGGTCACCTTCAGGCTGGACTACTGTAACTCGCTCTGTGCAGGGCTGCCCTTGAAGCTGATCCGGAAACTGCAGCTGTTCCAAAATGCAGCCGTGCGTGTCTTCACAGGGACACCTCTGAGAGCATATATGCACCCCGGGAGCTGCATTGGCTCCCAGTTGAATTCTGGATCAAGCTCAAGGTTTCGGTTCTTGCGTTTAAAGCCCAATTTGGACTGGGACCAACATATCTGCAGGACCGTCCCTCTCAATACAGCCCTTGAAGGGCCTTACACTCTTCTGCTCCACACCTACTGGTCATCCCCGACCCCAAAGATGTCCGCCTAACCTTGAACAGAGCCTTCTCGGCTCTGGCACCGGCCTGGTGGAACACACTCCCTAGTGAGATCCAGGCCCTGCGGAATCTAATGCAGTTCCGCAGGGCTTGTAAAATGGAGATGTTCCACGAGGCCTTTGGTCAAGGCGGCAACAACCCATCTACGATGGCCTCCCCTGCTCGGCTTTGTCTCGCTTTGCTTCCGCAGCACTGATAATGTAATCATAGCTGCTCCTCACCCACCCGCCTCCCCTGTTCCGCTCCAATCTACAGCTACACAGGGTCAGAAAGCCCACCCACTTCATTCAGTTGCTGAGCTGGCACCTCTTATGGGTTTTGTACAGTAAGATTGTTGTCACTGTCTCTATGACTTATGTATTATGGCGTGACGTGGTCCATGGGGTAGCGAAGAGTCGGACTCGACTGTGCAACTGAATGACAATATTAATTAAAATCTCTGTATGTTTTTTTGAAGTATGCTGTAACCTGCCCTGAGCCTGCTATGTGTGTGGGGGGGAAGAGCTAGAAATCAAATGAAATAAATAAAGCAACTAACTAACCAACTAGCCAACCAACCAGGGCTGACCTTGCTTAGCTTCTGAGATCTGAGGAGACAGGGCTAGCCTCGGCCATCCACATCTGGGGAACATGGATGTTCCATTTATTCACCCTGGCTAATAGTTTCAACAGGATTTGCTTTCATTTCCTTTTCTCAGCCACCTTGAGTCCCTCTAACCGTGGAAGGAAGGTGAGATATGCATATTTTAAATAATGTAAATAAAAGTGGAACTGCCCTCCATGAACCTGTCTACTCCACCTAGGGCACTCTGTCCCCGATCCCATCTGGGCAGGAGGCACTCTTACCATGTGAGAGGGCATTTCGGGTATCCTCCTGGGCCTGCGCCCTCTGACCTTCCTCTGATGGAGCGCCTTCTGCCTCAGAGAAGTTTGCTTCCAACTTCATGGATCTTCCCCACATCTGAAACAACAGCAAAGGACAGATGTAAGAGAAGGAATGGAACAGGCTGAGGAGACGGATCCTGCCCCACTCCCAGACTCCTCATCCCTGCATCTACCCATCATAGACGCTTCAACCACAGCGGCAAGAATCATAAGAACATAAGAGACGCCAATGTTGGATCAGGCCAAAGGCCCATCCAGTCTAACACTCTGTATCACACAGTGGCCAGAAATACCAGTGCCATCAGGAGGTCCACCAGTGGGGCCAGGACATTAGAAACCCCCCCACGACCCCCCAAGCACCAAGAAGTCAGAGCATCACTTGCCCCAGAGTCCCTATCTATACCTTGTGGCTAATAGCCACTGATGGACCTCTGCTCCAGATGCTTATCTACATAAGAACATAAGAGACACCAATGTTGGATCAGGCCAAAGGCCCATCCAGTCTAACACTCTGTATCACACAGTGGCCAGAAATACCAGTGCCATCAGGAGGTCCACCAGTGGGGCCAAGACATTAGAAGCCCTCCCACTGTTGACCCCCCCCCAAGCACCAGCATGACAGAGCATCGCTTGCCCCAGAGCCCCTATCTATACCTTGTGGCTGATAGCCACTGATGGACCTCTGCTCCATAGGCTTATCTAATTCCCTCTTGAAGCCATCCCATGCTTGTAGCCGCCACCACCTCCTGTGGCAGAGACAGTTGGCTTCTCTTCCCAGCCTAGTGACTTATCTAGAGATAGAAATATCTAAGAAAAGATGGGAACAAGACACTGAAGTATAAAAAAAGAGATGAAAGGAGAGCAGTTTCTTTTTAAGAAGAATCTTTTGAAGGAGAAGGACGTTTTAGAAAGTAAAGCTGCACTGAGAGCAATGGCGAGAAACAAATCACCAGGAGTACACAGGATATCAGTAGAGCTACTTCCAAGCCACAGGAAAGGAGTCCATCAAAATCTTAACAAGAATATGTTAATAAAGATGGGAAACAAAAAAATGGCCCACAGACTGGAGTCAGCTTGAGGTGACGAGAGAGGAGGTCCTAGGACTGATAGACAGCTTAAAAACTGATAAATCACCAGGCCCGGATGGCATACATCCGAGAGTTCTGAAAGAACTCAAATGTGAACTTGTGGATCTCCTGACAAAAATATGTAATCTTTCCTTAAAATCTGCCTCCATTCCTGAGGACTGGAAGGTAGCTAATGTCACTCCCATCTTTAAAAAGGGTTCCAGAGGAGATCCGGGAAATTACAGGCCAGTCAGTCTAACGTCGATACTGGGTAAGTTGGTGGAAACTGTTATTAAGGAAAGAATTAGTAGGCACACTGATGAACAAAACCTATTGAGGCAGACTCAGCATGGGTTCTGTAAGGGAAGAGCTTGTCTCACTAACCTGTTAGCGTTATTTGAGGGGGTGAACAAATATGTGGACGAGGGGGACCCAATAGAAGTTGTTTACCTTGACTTTCAGAAAACGTTTGATAACATTCCTCATCAAAGGCTCCCAAATAAGCTCAATACTCATGGGATAAACGGACAAGTCCTTTTGTGGAGCAAAAACTGGCTAATTAATAGGAAACAGTGTGAGTATAAATGGACAATTTTATCAGTGGAGGGTGGTAAGCAGTGGGGTACCGCAGGGATCAGTACTCGGTACAATGCTTTTTAACTTGTTCATTAATTATTTGGAGTTGGGAGTAAGCAGTGAAGTGGCTAAATTTGCAGATGACACGAAGTTGTTCAGATTGATGAAAACCAAAGAGGACTGTGAGGCACTCCAAAGGGATCTGTTGAGGATGGGCAAGTGGGCATCAATGTGGCAAATGAGGTTCAATTTGCACAAGTGCAAGGTGATGCACATTGGAGCTAAAAATCCTAACTATAAGTACACATTGATGGACTTCTGGTTTTGGCGACTTGAGGCTCGGACGTGTCCCATCGAGCTCCTGATGGAGACGTGCCGAGATGCAGCGGACAGGAGTCCTTGTAGGGGACTCCAAGTCTGGAGTGCGGAGGAGAGCCTCTTCCAAGGTGATGGCTGAGGAATCAAGGCTCTCCCTACCCTGAGAGGTCCTGCTGCCGTGGAGCCATTATGGCGATTAGAGCTGGCTACTGGACGAGCGGACAAGTGATCTAGCAAGAACACTCTCCTATAATGACTTAAACGCGAAAAAACTCATGAGATAAGTGGCGGGCGGGGGAAGTGTTGGGGATACCCCCCATTGGAATTGAATGGTCCCTGAACTACAAACGAAAATAAGCAGAACTGACCATGAGAGACTGTACCTGAGACCGAAAAGTGCATAATAATCCAAAGTGTACTTAAATTGGAGACCTTTGAGTTTAAATCCAAAAACTTTCTTCTTGTATAAACAATGTCTGGTAGAGGGAGAAGAATGGCGCCAGAAAAGAAACCTCTCACAGGAAATACTCTACCAACGACTCCCACCCAGACACAGGAAGTGGCTGCTCACTTTCCCAATATGTTAGCTCAGGCACTGCGCCCCCTGCTGGAGCAGATAAGAGAGCAGATGAAACCGACAGAGCCATTAAGAAAGTTGAAACAAAAACAAAAGATATTAAACAAAAGCTGGAGGAAGTGGAAAAGGAGAAAATTTCAGATAAAGGTAAACTGTTACAGCTTCAAATGGAAAGATCAATGTATGTACTACGCTTTCAAGGTATCCCTGAACAAAAAGGGAAAAATTTAAAAGAACTTATAAGTGAAACGTTTGCACCAGTGACCGACTTTAAACAAGATGTATTGCAAAATGACATGGACTTGACATATCAAAACTATTCAGATTTCAGCAAGAAAAATAAACTGCCAGGAGAAATATATCTGAAATTCTCTAAGAGATCCACCAGAGATATTGTTTTGAAAGCTACAGCTGGGAAAACCTTGAAAGTTAAAGATGAAGAAGTTAAAATCCTAAAGGATATTCCATTTGAGGTGCGGAAGCGAAGACGGCAATATAAAGATTTAACCTTTATCCTCCATAACAACTCAATTGCTTACAGATGGATTTTGCCAGAGGGACTTGTATTCAACTATAAGGACAAAAAGAACAAAATTGATTCTGTCCAGAAAACTAAAGACTTTTCAAAACAGCAACAAAGCCCGAACAAAGATGAAAGAAAAACTGAGGACAACATTGAAGAAGAGGACAAAAGTGATGCAGAATCAGAAGACACTTCGAGCAGTTCTAGCAGCACCTTGGAAACCTCAGAATCGGAAAAAGGACGAGCTGCTCCCAAAACACTTAAAGTGAATCTGAAATATAAGAAGAATAAGCGTGGGGGGAAAACCTGAAGTTCAATAGAATATAAGTGATTATAAAACACCTGAAGATTAATATTAAAGACTTAGAATTCACTTAGAATGTAATTTTTTGACATAATGTTATTATGGTAGGACGGATATAACAATGTAACCTATGAAATATGATTCTTGTCTTAACTTTTCTTTTTTTCTGTTTTAGTTTTAGTGTTTCCCCTTTCCCCCCTCCCTATAGGATGTAGTATATAAAAGCAATTAAAAAGTTATAAAAATAAAAAAAATACACATTGATGGGGTCTAAACTGGCAGAGACTGACAAAGAGAGAGATCTTGGAGTCGTAAGTAGATAACTCAATGAAATTGTCGAAACAGTGTGCGACTGCAATAAAAAAAGGCCAATGCTATGCTGGGGATTATTAGGAAGGGTATTGAAAACAGATCAGCCAGTATCATAATGCCCCCATATAAATCAATGGTGTAGCCTCATTTGGAATACTGTGTACAGTTCTGCTCACCACACCTTAAAAAGGATATTATAGCTTTGGAAAAAGTGCAGAAAAGGGCAACTCGAATGATAAAAGGGTTGGAACGCTTTCCCTATGACGAAAGGTTAAAGTGCTTGGGGCTCTTTAGCTTGGAGAAACAATGGCTGCGGGGTGACATGATCGAGGTTTATAAGATTATGCATGGGATAGAGCAGGTAGAGAAAGAGTTACTTTTCTCCCTTTCTCACAATACAAGAACTCGTGGGTACGCCATGAAATTGCTGAGTGGTCAGGTTAGAATGGATAAAAGGAAGTACTTCTTCACCCAAAGAGTGATTAAGAAATGGAATTCACTGCCACAGGAGGTGGCAGTGGATACAAGCATGGACGGCTTCAAGCGGGAAGTCCATCAGTGGCTATTAGCCACAAGGTCTAGATAGGGACCCCCTCATGGATCACTGCCTTGTCGTGGCGAGGGGGCTTGCGCAGTTCAATGAAGCTGTGGGCTATGCCGTGAAGGGCCACCCAAGACGGACAGGCCACAGCAGAGAACTCAGACCAAGCGTGATCCACCTGGAGAAGGAAATGGCAACCCACTCCAGTATTATACAAGAACTCGTGGGTACGCCATGAAATTGCTGAGTGGTCAGGTTAGAATGGATAAAAGGAAGTACTTCGTCGCCCAAAGAGTGATTAAGAAATGGAATTCACTGCCACAGGAGGTGGTGGCGGCTACAAGCAGGGACAGCTTCAAGAGGAAATCAGGTAAACATCTGGAGCAGAGGTCCATCAGTGGCTATTAGCCACAAGGTATAGATAGGAACTCTGGGGCAAGGGATGCTCTATCTTCTTGGTGCTTGGGTGGGGGGGCAACAGTGGGAGGGCTTGTAGTGTCCTGGCCCCACTGCTGGACCCTCCTGATGACACCTGGTATCTTTGGCCACTGTGTGACAGAGTGTTGGACTGGATGGGCCATTGGCCTGATAAAACATTTGCTTCTCTTATGTTCTTATGTAAAAGCTCACTTTACATTCCCATTCCAAAAAACGGAGACATCAAAGACCGTAATAACTATTGGACCATTGCATTAATTTCTCATGCAAGTAAAGCGATGCTCAACATTTTACCACATGGACTGTTGCCATATAATCAAAAGAAAAATGCTGGATGTTGCAGGTGGATTCAGAAAAGGCACACATTTACATTGGCTAATGGTGCACAGGAGAGAATTACAGAAGAAAATCAGGTGCTAATTCACAGACTACATCAACGCTTTTGACTGTGGGGATCAAGAAAAGCCAAGGTTGGTTTTAAAAGAAACGGGTGTGTGCCACAACATCCGATTGTTTTGATGCACAATCTGTAGTCTGGGCAAGAGGCCACTGTTGGGACCGAAGATGAGAAACAGAATGGTTTCCAAATTGGCAAAGGATTCAGATTACGATGTATTTTCCGTCAGTCTACATGCAGAACGTATCATAAGGAAAGCTGGATTAGTTTTAGATGGAGTGAAAATTGGCGGAAGGAACAGTAACGATCTGAGATATGCAGATGAAACCACATTACTGGCAGAAAATAGTGAAGACCCGAAACAACTACTAATGAAGCTTAAAGCAGGAAGTGCCCAAGCGGGATTACAACTGAACATCAGAGGGTCGCCATTAAGTCGGAAGCGACAATGGCAGTTAACATGCACACACACACAGAAATACCTGGCAGGGGAGCCTTAGGATAAGGTCACTGCTTGAACGGAGTGAATGAAAACCCCTCACCTGCTCTGCCTGCCTCTTCTCCTCCGCCTGACTCAGGAGGAAACCTTCGGCCAGGGCCACCGCCTGGGAACTGGTCTCCGGCCCGCACCCTCCGACCCAGACCTGCATTTCCTGGGGCAGGGTGGCCAGGAACTGCTCCAGGATCACCAGGTCCAGCAACTCCTTCTTGGTGCGCCTTTCCGGCTTCAGCCAGAGGTTGCAAAGTCCATGGAGCTGGCTGCAAACCTCTCGGGGCCCATCGGCCTCCTGGTAACAGAACTGCCGGAAGCGTCGGCTGCGTATATCTGTGCTCACAGTGTCTTCAGACAAGATCTCTGACACAGCTCTTTCCCAAAATTCAGCAGCACTCCCAGCTGAGATGGGATGGGGACCTTTCCTTGATCTCTTGCCAGCTCCAGGGCCTTCTGGGCCCTCCTCTTCCTTCTCCTTCCCCTTTCTATTGGGCTGCCTCTTGACAGTGGAAAGACACTCTCATTCACTTGGCTGTGAAGAGGGAGAAGGAAAGAGATTTAAAAAAACAGAAAGAAAAGAGAATGGAGTTACATCACTGACCCTGGTGAAGAGACACCTAAGAATTGCCCCGGTGGATCAGAAGGAGCATCCTTGTTGTACTTTGCGGATCAGGATTAATGTCACTGTGCTATATTACGCATCACGCTTTTAAAGATATGTGTTTGGTCCTTCAGGAAAGGAAAACATCTCTGTTGGGCTCTTTAAAAATCTGCTATGGATGTTACGAGCTTGGCCTCCGGTCCCTGGGGACCAGTCTGTCTAGGGGGTGCATCTCAAGGTAGACTGGAGCCCAGGACAAAGAGACTAGGAAGGGCTCAACCACTACGGTCCTCAGTGAGCTTTGCCCCAGCAGCCAGCAGAGGGGAAGGGGCAGAGGGGCCTCTCCAGACCAGGACGCACAGGGGCTGCTGGGGGGCGAACAGGAGCAGGAGGCAGCAGGGATGTGGCACGAGGTTCTCCACTGCTCCCTGGCTGCTGTGGCGAAATGGCGGAGAGTGAAAAAATTGAAACTGAACCCTGGAAAGACAGAAGTCGTACCGGTTGGGAAAGCAGAGGTCATGAAGGACGTTCTGTTCCTCGCTTTCAATAGGGTTCAGCCAGCTCTCACTGACTCAGTTAAGAGCCTCAGCTTATTGCTGGAGAAGCAAGTTAATCCAGTTGCAAAAAGGGCTTTCTCCCAACTCAGCCTAGCTCGAAAAATGGCCCCGTGCCTTGATACAACTGATCGAGCCACCAGGATCCATGCCATAACGCAGACCAAAGAGTCACCGGGGGGGGGGGGGGTTTCTGCAAAGCAATTCACCCGCCCCCACTTAAAGCCTCTCAGTGACCAATGCCCGCCTCCCCAAGTAAATCCCGGGTCACCAGTAGCCCTGCTGGGCTCAGCCCAGTGCCGACTTGTCAGGAAGGCGCCACCCCCACTCCTCCGCCGCTTCCGCGCCAAAGGAAATCCGGTAGGCCGCACAACTGAGCTCGGGGAAGGAGCAAATAAATCAGTCTCAATCAGGCATCCGATCACTAATGGAACATTTTCTCATATAGTCGGCTCACCTGTGGTGCCTAACCGTGTTATCACACTTGTTAGGCACCACATGAAGCCACCGCATGGAATGGAACTCCATCAGCCATAAGCAGAAACTTGCACGGGTACAGCCTGATTATTTTCTTTCTTACAAAATGCAAAAACTTGGACTATTCTGAAGAAGTGCGCTTGCATACAAAAGCTTATACCCTGAATAAAACTTTGTCTTAAAGGTGCCACTGGACTCAAACTTTGTTCTATAATGAATGTAAATAAATAAAACAACCACCCCCTCCCAAACTGCAGATGGGGGGGGGAGTGCACTGGCCCCAAAGTGTGGCATCTGGGGCAGCCAATCAGCACAAAGGATTTCTCCCATGGAATCACCCCTGGGACTTCTTCCTGGGCCTCCTGCCACCCTCCGTGGGTGAGAATTTATTTTGATCCACTAAATCCAGATCCCGCCTCTCAGCCCCTATGAGGGACACCGGGGGGGGGGGCAGGGCCGGCACTCCCATAAGACGAAGTAAGGCGGTTGCCTTACGGCGCCAGCTTAGAAGAGCGCCACACTGGCCTGCCGCCCCGCTCCCTCTCCCCCTTGCCAAAAGCCCTGGCCTGGCAGTGAGGTTCACCGAACACATGGGGAAAGGTGGCGGCTGCCACCGCAGTGCCCGGGAAGAGTCCCTGCTGGAGGCGCCACCGCTGCCCCTCGCCAAAAGCCGTGGCCTGGCGGTGCCTGGGAAGAGACGCGTCCCCAGATTGGAGTCGCCGCCGCCACCACTCGGCTCAGGTGAATGGCCCTGGCGACAAACGGTGCTCTCTCCGCCTGGCGGCGCGCAGCAGCTTAGGAGGCTTACGGGGCTCAGCTGTCCATGGTAGGAGCTCTGCTGTGCTGGGGAACGATGGACAGCCCGTCGGAGCCAGAAGATGACGCCCCGGGGTAAGGAGGCGCATGGGAGCCACACAGCAGGACCCCATTATCAGCATCCAACTTTCCTAATATCCCTGTTAGTCTTTCGGCGGGCCCATTCAATCCCCAATGGGCTCAGGATGTCACGCCAGAACCTCCTGGAAATCATAGCCGACCGTGCTATACTGACCCCCCAGCCCATGCGCCCGAATGACCTGCAGGTCCTCCATAAGCCCAGAGAGTCAAGGTTTATCCCTTGACAAACCCCGGATCATTACCTCCCTGGTGCCCCACCGGCATGTCAGGGGGAAGGCGCATGGGCCCCAGGTCTTTACCGGCCAGGAACGCCACCAACCCATCCGGGGGAAGGCGCGCGGGCCCTTGACGCCCCCGCCATTCAATGGTGGCCCATAGACAGAGGCACAGCTGAGATCCAACGCAGTTCTCCGTGCCCGGTGTGCTGCCCAAAAACACAGCTGTGACCCCGGATGAGAACCTGCTTCCTCTCAATGGGCCCATTATGACCTAAGAAGGAAACAACAGGTAACCTACAGAAAAAACACATGAAGAGGAACGTGGGCGCCCCTAGATGGAAAAGACCGTGTACACCCTAAGAGGAAGTAAAGCACCCCCGACTTATATAAAGCGGATAGGTGGCATCTGTCAGTGTTGTGCGGTGTTAGCCCACTGTAGACTGGGCACGGGTGCAAGGGGATCCAATAAAGACTGGAGTCTTTCAGGTTTATGTACAAGTAATTTACAGTTTATTATACAAAGCCTCCACCAATACTTTACACTGAGTGACGTAATGCTCCGCAGACAACCACATTCCAAGAAGGAATGAACTGCACAGTACCTCACTGTACTTATACTTGCATTGGCCAATCAGAGCCAATGCTGAGTCACTCTTACACAGTGCTAATTAGCTCTGGCAATAGCCAGCCAGAACCGGTCAGAGCCAGCTCTCCAGTCACTTAGAGCTGTCAGCTCCTGTCACTTAGATGCCTGTGATCTACAGCTACACTTAACATTATACGGTGCTAATTACCTCTTTAATGAGGTAATTAACCAGCCCTGCCTCAAGGACCCACAGGTTACTGGGGCTGGGACCCATTCCCAGGAGTTTGATTGCCTCCGCACCCCCCCCTTTCCTCTTCCGCCCCCTCCTTGGCCGGGCCTTGGGGCAGTTGCCAAAGGAGTGCGGCCCGCCACAGAAGGGGCAGTCGTGACTGGACTGGCATGTTTTCCTGCTACAAAACCCTTCCGCGCCAAACTCCCAGCACAGCAAGTGGGGCTGCACCTCCTGACCCGCGGCCTCGCTGGAACTGGGAGTTAACTGTGCACTCTGCACCAAGTGCCCACTACGCGGCCTTTCCCCCGCTACTGGCCGTGCCGGGGACATAATCTGAATCCACAAGAAAGGGTGAATCTGGTCCCAAGGGAGGGAGGGGTAGCGTGCTGCCCGCATACGGAACTCTTCATCGTATTGCACCCAGGCAGGGCCCACAAACCCCGTGTACCCTTTGTAAATTATGTCCATATATTGAAGGAAGGACGCAGCCCGATGGGGTTGCGCACGAGCTATGACACCCGCATATATAAAAAAACCCCGCTAGCCAGTTGGCCCATGTCCTATCTACCGTCCTCCTTTTTAACCTCGCCTTTTCCCTCTCCTCGAGTTCCTCCTTGTCCTTCTTTTCCAATTCACGATAAAGTAGGGAGAAGACATCCATGTACTCACCCATTCAAGATTCTTTCTCGTGTGGCCGGCAGCAAGTGGTCCCCTAATTGCAAGGCCATATCGCCCGACGGCAAGTCCTTGGCTGGCACTTGGTTTAAAGTCATACCCCAAGGGGCCTGAGAGCCCCAAGCCCCCCAAGGTGCCAATTGTCCTGCTGGACTCCACTGTGGCGGTGGTGGGAATGGACCCGCGGCCCAAGCCCAAGGTGGAGTGGAGGAGAGGCTCGCGGAAGAATCTCCTGCCTGGGCAATGGTCGTGGCACCAGAGGCTGATGGCTGACCCCATGGTCCCCAGGGCCAAACCGGGCTCGGCTGTGGTGAAATAACACTCACCTGCCGTGTCGTGAGCTGCTGGTGCGTTCGCACCTCCCTTAGATGCAGAAAGTTCCCGCATTGTTCCTACGCCTGAAGGCACCGCCTCCTTGCTGCTGCAAGGGTCAGGTACCCCTCCAGAGCCAGATGGCTTGGCTATTCGACCTTCAACGAGGGACAAATGGGTCAATACAGAAGCTTGAAACTGTGCATTGGAAGCCGACACTGTCTGAGCCAGTGAGGATTGTGAGGCACTCCAAAGGGATCTGTCAAGGATGGGCGAGCGGGCGTCCACATGGCAAATGGGGTTCAATGTGGCCACGTGCAAGGTGATGCACATTGGAGCCAAAAATCTTAACTATAAATACACATTCATGGGGTCTGAACTGGCAGAGACTGATCAAGAGAGAGATCTTGGAGTTGTAGTAGATAACTCACTGAAAATGTCGAGACAGTGTGTGACTGCAATAAAGAAGGCCAATGCTATGCTGGGGATTATTAGGAAGGGTATTGTAAACAGATCAGCCAATATCATAATGCCCCTATATAAATCAATGGTGAGACCTCATTTGGAATACTGTGTGCAATTCTGGTCACCACACCTTAAAAAGGATATTATAGCTTTGGAAAAAGTGCAGAAAAGGGCAACTCAAAAGATAAAAGGGTTGGAACACTTTCCCTATGAGGAAAGGTTAAAGCACTTAGGGCTCTTTAGCTTGGAGAAACGACAACTGAGGGGTGACATGATTGAGGTTTATAAGATTATGCATGGGAAAGAGCAGGTAGAGAAAGAGGTACTTTTCTCCCTTTCTCACAATACAAGAACTCCTGGGCACTCCATGAAATTGCTGAGCGGTCAGGTTAGAACGGATAAAAGGAAGTACTTCTTCACCCAAAGAGTGATTAAACACATGGAATTCACTGCCACAGGAAGTGGTGGCAGCTACAAGC
>NW_015175071.1:0-3248 GCF_001447785.1 Gekko japonicus | reverse complement strand
CATCGTGTGACGGAGGGAGTGGGGCTGCCCGTTTAATGGGGGGGTTTAGGGCGTGGGGCCGCCCGCTTGGGCTTAGCGGGTGGCTTTTTGGGGGGCCCCTACAGAACAGGCTCCATGCTCACATCCCCCAGCTCTCTCTTAATGGGATCCATGCTTCCAGGCCACCCTTCCTTAAACCTATAGAGCATCTGTTGACTACCAAGGCCTGCTCGATGCAATCCCGCAGCTGCCCGTGAGGAGTGAGAAATCCCACCGAGTTCTCCCAGGCCAGAGTCACCCACAAAACCACCTGGGCAAGAGAAGAGCTAGTAAGGTAAGAGCCGCCCCTGCAAAGTGAAACCCTCCAGGAATGGAAAGGGGGGGGGACGTCTGGGAAGAGAAATCCCCCCCCACCCGCAGCTGGAAGCAAAAAACCGGTGCAAGGGAAAAGGGGCCAGCCAGTTGCAGCAATCAACCGAGGGGGGGGGGGGTCTGCAAAGCAATTCACCCGCCCCCACTTAAAGCCTCTCAGTGACCAATGCCCGCCTCCCCGAGTAAATCTCGGGTCACCAGGAGCCCTGCTGGGCTCAGCCCAGTGCTGACTTGTCAGGCAGGACGCCACCCCCACTCCTCCGCCGCTTCCACACCAAAGGAAATCTGGTAGGCCGCACAACTGAGCCGGGGAAGGAGCCAAGGCCTCCTGCCCAGCCAAGCTCTTCGCAAGAAGTGGTTGACCAGGGGCGGATCCGGCTGTTAAGGCACCGGCTCCGCCCCCTTGTGGGTCACGTAGCTGACCAGGTTACATGTCTCCCCTTCCTCCTTCAATGGAGTCAAAGGCGTCCCCCAGCAGTACCGCTGAGCCACCTGCTGGTAGGGCCGGAATGGCCTTTGGAAAGGTACACTTGAATGCTCATTCCCTTTCTTCCCTCCCAGGATCCTGCCTCTACGCTCCAAGTTTCGCGACTCAGTGCATGCGTGTGTGGGGGGGTTCAACCCAGCCTCCCCCCACCCATCCCAGCATCACAGGGCTCCTCCTACTTCTCAGAGTGTACCCACCGCTCTGCAAGCCAATGTCCCCCCCAACACCGACATGTCCCCTCCTGGCCCTCATGCCGTTGGGTGGACAGTCCATCAAGTCAACGCAATTTGGTGGGTCTGCATGGTTCCCCATGCTGGGGGGGCTTGGCTCCTCTCCCTCCCTCCGCCCCCCCCCTTGGCCCACAGGCGCCCGCGAGCAGCAGGCGGGTGGCGGGGAGCGATGGGGAAGAGAAGGGAGCGGCACACGTAGCTGCCCGGGCCTGCTGACCGGCCATCGGGGAAGAAGGAGGAGGATCCGGTCGTGCGGAGTTCCCCTGGCCTCGTTTCCTGCAGCCAGGACGCCTTCGGGGCCCTGGGGAGAGGCCGGAGAGCTCCTTTGCCCACTGTGGAGGCAACCCTGTTGGCAGCCAGCAGCAGCTCCCCCGGTATGGCTTTTGGGGCGGGGAAGGCGGAGTGGAGGGGAAGCCTGGCGCCGCTCAGAGAGCATGTCCGCCCCACCCCCCAGCCTCTCTGGACCCAGGTAAGAAAGTCCCCGCCGCCGGCTGCAGCAAATCGGGGACTTCCTTCTTTCAAGGCCCCGCCTGGAGGTTGGCAACCCTGTAATTAGGCGTTCCCGGGGGGGGGGGGGCGCCAGAAGGTAGCCTGGCCTACTGTGCAAAAAACAAACAAACAAACTGGCACCGGCCCTGGCCCAGGGGGGCCATTTATTGATTTACCCAAATCTACCCTCTGCTCCCTCTCCCTGGAATGGGCCTCGAGGCGACTTACAGCATATAGAAAACGGTACAAAAGTTGCATTAAAGAAACTTTAAAAATATAAAACCACTACCAATCCATTCCGGAGAAAATCTACCTGCTATCAAGCAGGGTAGGACGTGGATCTGGCTGGTCTGGGCACCCCCCCATCATTTACCAGCTCCCCGGCCCGATCAAGATCCCCCCCCCCCCGGCCCCCCGAAAGAGAGAAACCCTGCAAAGGCTAAAGGGATCTACTAAAAGGAAGGACAGGAGAGTAGTGTATTTGGGCCCAGAGACCCTAATGGAAAATCCGTTCCACATTTTTATTGCAACTCTACTTGTGCGTGAATGTTTTCCAATGGATCCCATGCAAGTCAATTGGCATTCCTTGCTCCCATTTTTTCCTATGGGTCTTCCAGCATCTCCCATTGTTTCCAATGGGCAATCCTGTCCTTCCTTTTAGTAGATCCCCCTTGCAAGCCCCGAGCCGGATCTCCCCCCACCCCCAAAGCAGGCCCCTCTGCAGGGAGATGGTTCCATGGGGGGGGTGAGCAAAGGGGAAACATGCAGCAGAAAATTACGCGTTGGAAGCATTTAAACACCACCACCACCACCCCAGGCCACAGCAGAACGCCTGTCTTCCAAGCCTGGCATTACTTACTGGAGAGGAGGAAGCCTTTTTCCAGCCTGGCTCCGGCTGCCCGGCTTCTGTGGGGCTCCAGCCCCTCCCCTCCCCGCTCGGCCTCTCTAGCAAACAGCGAGGCTGCTTTTAACCCTTTCAGTGTTGCAGCGAATGAGGAAAAAAAATGCTTCCTGCCCTTCCCATGAAACTGACCCGGGCTGGGCTGGACTGGACTTCAGCCAGGCTGCGGTCAGCGGCGCCCTAGAACGCAGCTCAGTGTGGGGACACGTCCGTAGGTTTATTATTTTTTTAAACCTGCAGATGAGGATTGGCGGGACTTGAAATTTGGGGAAGAGTTCATTCGTGGTGGTGATGGGAGAAAAGGGCTGGTTTAGGAGGGCTGGTCATTGATAGGTGGCTGGTGAATCTGTGGAGGGGTCATGGTTTTTGTGGTGGACTGAGGCAGTGTCGAGGGCAGTGTTCCCTCTAAGCTGAGTTGGTGTGAGCTAGCTCACAGTTTTTTTAGCCTCCAGCTCACACATTTTTGTCTTAGCTCAGGAAGGGAGGGCTCCAGAGCAAACTAATTTATGCAGTAGCCAAGTCGCTCACTCACAACTTTAACGCCAGTCGCTCACAAAGTAGAATTTTTGCTCACAAGACTCTTAGAGGGAGCATTAGTTGAGGGCAGTAGCTCCAGTTCCTTGGAGAGTTTATATTCTATGTATAATTTTTAGGGTGCACCTCTCTATGTGGGGAAGAGACCTTGATTCACACAGGAAAATGCTTCCAGCATTGCAGAGAAAAAAGTTGCTGATTCAGTGCAGTGAGGAAGAAGTCTTAGTTTTGTACCCCGCTCTTCACTACCCAGAGG
>NW_015175070.1:20097-20353 GCF_001447785.1 Gekko japonicus | reverse complement strand
CTGGATCAGACCAGTGCGGGTCCATCTAGACCAGCCTCCTTTCTCACACAGGGGCCGACCAGTTCCTCTGGAGGGCCCACAACAGGGCATGGAGGCCGAGGCCTTCCCCTGAGAAGAACCTCAGAAGAGCCCTGCTGGGTCAGACCAGGGAGGGTCCCTCTAGTCCAGCCTCCCGTCTCACACAGTGGCCAGCCAGTTCCTCTGGAGGGCCCACAACAGGGCATGGAGGCCGAGGCCTTCCCCTGAGAAGAACCTC
>NW_015175070.1:18804-19653 GCF_001447785.1 Gekko japonicus | reverse complement strand
ACAAAAAATGTTTTGGATTTTTTTTTCTGCATAGAAACAAATAGGCAGATTTTTAAGCTAAAGCATTTTATTTGACGGCTGAATGTTTTCCAATAATAAAGTCCCTTCAATTTCTAAAGAGACACATGCAGGAAGCAGAGTCTTTCTGAACATATAAATCATCTTGCCTTGATGGCTGGGATAATATTATTATGCGATAAGTAATATTGAATCAATAACAGACTCGGTCTCCATTAACACAGAGATCAGGCTGGCCTCTTGCAGAGATATTTTTGCAGAGTCCACAAAGTTTAAAATGGAAACAACCGTACTGGGCTGGTTTGCCCATGTGGGAATTGCCATCTTATCTGAGCTCAGTATGTCAACTTGTGGCCTAACATAAAATTTGCAAAAAAAAAAAAAGGGGGAGAGATTTTTAAATTTCTGCCCAAGAGTTGAATTCCTGCATCATGGTCCAGACATCAGTAGGATTTCTGAAGGTGTTAATTCACCTGCCTCTCTTTGAAACTAACCTCAACGGTGTTTCTAGAACAGATTAGTACTGGCATCTGAGCTCAAATAGTTCTGTCCTATGGTTAAAATCTGGAATGTATTCAAGGAGGTAGACAGGGCTATTTTGGGGCAGGAACGCACAGGAACGGAGTTCCGGCTGGCTCCCGAGTTGGCCACGCCCAGCAGGAGCTCATTAGCATAATGGGCCACACCCAACAGCAGGAACTCATTAGGATTGGCTACATTAGGGGTGTGTGGCCTAACATGCAAAGGAGTTCCTGCTACCAAAAAAGGCCCTGGGTTTTGAAAACAAACAAGGTAAACAGAATAAGAAGCAAAAGGTGGGTGTGGCTGGAT
>NW_015175070.1:16086-17822 GCF_001447785.1 Gekko japonicus | reverse complement strand
CAGGAGAGGGCCAGTTCCACGGCGGGCCTGATAGAAGTCCTCCGGGGGCCTGATCCGGCCCCCGGCCCGCATGTTTGACACCCCTGCTATAAATGGTACAGTGAACAGGTTCCCTCCCTTCTAATAACCGTAGAGCAGAGTTCCCCAACTTGGAGCCTGTGGTCACCATAGTTACTTCCCACCGATGGCTCAACCCACCACTCTGTGTCAGAATTCCAAAGGCTCCTGCGACTCTCGAAAGGCGGAACAAGATGCAATTTAACAAAGATAAGTGCCAAGTTCTATACCTGGGTAAAAACAACAACATGAGGAACATGCATACTGGATGGGGGATCCGCATCTGGGTGTCGGGGTCGTTAGTCAGGTCATGCCACACAAGGCTTCATAAGAAGATAAGTGTTTATTGATGGATCCAGTACTAATGAACACGTATGCAGCTTGTGTCAGGAATAGCCCTCAGTATAAGGGCCTCTGACTTATAGTGAAATCAAACAGCCCCCCAATGAGCTGAAGCCAATGATTATAGTTTGCATGTGCAGCAAAAGCAAATGAGCAAGCAGGCATAGCAAAAAGCCGTTATTTTCCCAGCTGAATAAATGCAGCTGGAGATTACAAGGTCAAGCCTGAGATAGCGCACAGTAGCTGGACAGGGAAGAACTGAGAACGAGGAGGAGAGTACCCCTCCACATTCCAGATCCATGACAGGGCTACCTGACACCACCACCAACCCATTGAGCTCCCCAAAATACTGCTCCTGGGGAATAGGGGAGGAAGAAGAAGAGGAAGAGATTGGATTTATACCCCAGCTCCTAGTGTCAGGAATAGCCATCAGTATAAGGGCCTCTGACGTATAGTGAAATCAAACATCCCCCCCCAACGAGCAGAAGCCAATGATCATAGTTCGCGCGCGGGGGCTAAAGCAAGCGAGCATAGCCAAAAGCCCTTACTTTCCCAGCCGAGTAAATGCAGCTGGAGTCTACAAGGTCAAGCCTGAGATAGCGCACAGTAGCTGGGCAGGGAAGAGCTGGGAACGAGGAGGAGAAAACCCCCTCCCCATTCCAGATCCATCACAGGGCTGCCTGACACTGGGTAGCAGTGTTTATGAACAAGTTCTTGAGGTAGAGGTGGACCATAAATTAAATATGAGCAGCCAGTGTGATGCGGCGACAAAAAAGGCTAATGTGATCTTGGGGTGTATCAGCAGAGGCATAACATCCAAATCACGAGATGTCATAGTCCCGCTGTACGCCGCATTGGTCAGGCTGCCCCTGGAGTGTTGTGTGCAGTTCTGGAGGCCTCACTTCGAAAAGAACATGGACAGAATGGAGCGGGTGCAGAGGAGAACAACGAGGATGATCGGGGGCCTGGAGACCAAGCCCTACGAGGAAAGGCTGAGGGACTTGGGAATGTCCAGTCTGGAGAAAAGGAGGTGGAAGGAGGACACGATTGCTCTCCTGAAGTATTGGAAGGTGTAATGTATTCAATAGCTGCCACTTAATGCATGATGTATGTGAAACATGTAATTGACTTGCCATGTTGAGCTTCGTCCTGGGCTAGGATCCAAATCCATCCAATCGCATTGCTAGCCCAGGAAGCACCTAGCCAATCACCTTACAGCAAGCTCCCTGAGCGGGAACGTCCGTGATTGGTCCTTATATGAACAACCGTATTGGTTGGTATTTGTACAGTGGGTGTGGCTACATTAGCCGGGAGAGTTTAAAAGCAGGACAACTGCA
>NW_015175070.1:14428-15760 GCF_001447785.1 Gekko japonicus | reverse complement strand
GGTGTCGAACTCATTTGTTATGAGGGCCAGATCTGACATAAATGAGACCTTGTTGGGCCGGGCCACGTGTGTCATAAAATGTAATGCCAGGTAGTGGAGATATAAACTTTTATAAAGGACACAAACACAAAGGGCTTTTTTAAAACTTAAAATAAAATCATGCTACAAACATCAGCACTCTTGCAATATTTTGTTTATTCAACAGTGCCTGATAACGGACACCTCTTGCTCTGAATTGTTGCATCGAAATGTCTGTGCTGTTGCAATCTTGAGTGTGCTGTTCAGGCGTGTATCTGTAAGCTGCAAACCTACGATGACGTAGCAGCAGCAGAACTGGAAGAAGAAGCAGGAGACAGCCAGTTCCACTGTGGGCCTGATAGAAGACCTCCGGGGGCCTCATCCGGCCCCCGGGCCGCATTTTTGACACCCCTGCTCTAGGCTGATCCTGTATTGAGCCAGGGGGTTGGACTAGATGTCCTCTGTGGCCCCTTTCAGCTCTGTGATTCTATGATTCTAACATGATACCTTGAAATTCTTGTTGGTCTCTACCGTGCTACGGGTCTTGTATTTAGCTGTTGGACTGGAAACCACCACAATTTGTACCCTTCAAAACTTAAGCAAACCAGTCTGTGATTGGAAGGGCTGCAGATACAGGCAAGGGGAGGTAAGCGCCGGAGAGACGGGCTCCTTCTTCTCCGTCTCTTCGTCTCCTCGCCGGGGCACTCTCTCCGCAGCAGGGGGACCTCCTGTGCCCCCCGCGTCTCCAAACTTCAGGAGTTCGGCTCGGCTAATTAATCTTACATGTGGCCTTTTTCCTTTATTTATGAGAGGCATAAAAAGGATTTCTAAATGAGTTTCCAGCCCTCTGGATTGAGCCCTTTTTTTATTTTTATAAGCAACCCGATTTACTCTTAAATCAAAACGACGGGAATCTTGCCGTTTTCCGAGGAACGCTTTTTGTCTCAAGTTGCAAGTCCCGTTCTTACGTTAATTCCCTTCCGTGGGATTTGCTTTGGAGGCAGCGTGGCTCAGAGCAGATTGCATCTTCTGTGTTCTACCTGCTTCAGAACTGCAGACGGAATAATTTTGTTAGCCAGCGATTAGGGCTGCAATGATATGCATCAACTTTTCCAAAACCAGTTTGGTGTAGTGGTGAAGTGTGCGGACTTTAATCTGGGAGAACCGGGTTTGATTCCCCACTCCTCCACTTGCACCTGGCCAGATGACCTTGGGCAAGCTGTAGTTCTGATAAGAGCTGTTCTTGAAAAAGAGCCGTTTCTGTCAGAGCTCTCTCAGCCCCACCTACCTCACATGGTGTCTGTTGTGGGGAGG
>NW_015175070.1:14046-14308 GCF_001447785.1 Gekko japonicus | reverse complement strand
ATCTGGGAGAACCAGGTTTGATTCCCCACTCCTCCACTTGCACCTGGCTGGATGACCTTGGGCAAGCCATAGTTCTGACAAGAGCTGTTCTTGAAAAAGAGCAGTTTCTGTCAAGGTCTCTCTCAGCCTCAGCTACCTCACAGGGTGTCTGTTGTGGGGAGGGGGAGGAAATGGAGTTTGTGAGCCGCTCTGAGACACCTTTGGGAAGTGAAGGGCGGGATATAAATCCAATCTCCTCCTCCTCCTCCTCCTCCTCCTCCTC